>NW_027116730.1:72951-77116 GCF_000696795.3 Halyomorpha halys | reverse complement strand
GCTTCTCTCCTGTTGCAAATATTCAAAGTTTTCCAAAATTTTAACAATTAATCGTTAACTCCTCTTAAGAGACAGCTCAATATTACGTTATCCAACTTTTTAAAAATATAAGTACTTTGAGATATAGAAGTATGTGAAACAATTCTATTTTTCTTTTCAAGGAATTTTAATATATATAGTAGCCTAATCAAGCCAACAATTTTAAGCAAATGTGTTTATGTACAAATTAGAAATGATTGATGTAGAAATATTGTTATTTGAATATTTTTAATACAAGAAATGTTCTAACAATAATCAAACTATTATCTATATCTAAAATACATTTAGAGAATATAGACTAAAAAAATATTTATGTATTCCATGTACTGATGAGGACTATGAAGTTAGTGTAAGATACTAGGCATAGAGAATCTCCTCTATGATTTACGAATTTGACGCTTTATTATTGAAAGAACCTCTGAACACCTTTAGGTTGATGGCACACAGGCAGATGCGAGTGCAATTGGGAGCAAATGGACCTAATTCTTGATTTCCTCCTAAGCGCTGAGTCGCGTTCCTACCGGATGTTTTTTGCCTTATTCAGACTAAAAAAAATCGCGTATATTAATACCCCACGTTTGATAAGATCGTATAATCAATAATGTCGACTTAAAAACCTTTCTCTCTCGTAGTTGCCAAGACTTAATGCTTAAAGTTTTTTTAAGTCCATGTCTGTTAAATCTGGCTGACCCCCTATGTACTATCTGGATTTGGCACATTCTGTCTATATGGTGTAGGTGAGGTAAAAAAAAGAAAAGGAAGAGAGAGAAGATTGACAATGAAAAAAGGATATTAAGAATAATTATAGACAAGAAAGAATGTTATTGAAAATCAAAACAAAAAAAAAATCACTCTTGGTTTTACAATGAATAATAGTATATAGTTAATTTTAATGGCGAGTACGGCTAAAAGGATTATTCTCTTTAATGTCCTCGGTGTCGCGCGGCGAGCTAGTCTTCAGTCCACACGTTATGAGGCGATTTATGGTATTAAATGAGTGGACTTACAGATTGAAGTGGCGTGGTAGTCTAAGACCTTCTAGACTTTTGTCTGCTGAGCATACATCGGCGTCTACTGTGAAGGCGAGGTCGAGGCGATTTCCGGTGAAGGCCTGAGCAGTTGGAACTTCCAGCTTGTCCAGTGGGCTTCAAAGACAGCAGTGATTCGTTCAACATGCGATTCAAACCTCTAGTGGCCAGGTGGGGGAAAGCGCTCTCCTTAGCAGCAGCCTGCTTCTGAATTATTGAAACTAAATAATATGGTTCGTGGAATTTCGAAGGCGCTGGAGCAATGGCGTGAAAATTGGATGGAAGTTATTGACTATTGAACACTGTCAACATTGTGATAGGAGGTGATTCTTCTTCGTCGAGGCAGTGAAAAAGAGATTTAAAGCTATCTCTAGAAAATTGCAGAGCCTAGTTAAACATAAAACAGCTGGTCCACAGAGTCGAAGGTTATGCAGTGATCAGGTGATAATTGTTTAGAAAAATACTATGATGATAAATTTTATTATTCCTGACCACTAACCTGTATTTATGTTGTTCCTCCATTCCTCATCATTTATATCACTAAGTTCAGTTACCTTGACCAAGTATAGATGTTTTGAGAAAAAAACAAAAGGTATGATTATGTGAAATATCTGGAATGGGCCAATAACAGAAGGAGAGCCCATGGGGAGGACACAAATGAGAGGCAGTAATGCGGCTGTCAACCTCGTACAAAGGCCCCGCCAAAACTCCTGACAGTTCATTAAACCCCTGGCCAGCCGAGATCACCGCTCTGTCTCTAAAGCCTTGCTATTTCCTTTACCACACAAATTTAAACAGCCTTGCTTAATCTTTTTCCTCTCCCTTCCTCACCATCTCCACTCTGTACCTGTACCTTTACTGTATATATTTTTCATTTGCTTATTCTCTTAACTTTACTATCTAGTCACTTTGTATTTTCAAGGGAGTTTTATTTAGAAATGTTTTAATAGAGTTGTTATTGGCACGAATTTTAACATTGAGCCCCAATAGTACCGATTTACTACTTAGAATCCACTTTTTTTTAAAGATAAATTTTAGAAAATTTGTTTTTAGTTCACAGTCTGAGACTCATTGATGTTGCATGATATGACTCTAACAACTGATTTTCTTAGCTTTCGTTGGATCAGGGTAAAAGTTAGTGATTGAGCGTGAGTACTGACATAATCGCATCTGTTATTTCCAGAGAGAACCTTAGCTGATGAAAGATAATTCTCAAAATTTAAAATCAAATTATCAACGGATCCAATCTTATAGGTTTGCCATAACTTTCCACCCTATCACGAAATCTCATATCTGTTGTTCACTTTATATTTTTATTTGATGTGAAATTGTTAAATAGAACTTCCAACTCAGTTATTTTTTTATTTTTAGATCGCGACTTCTATATGCAGTTTATGGCCTGCCCTTATATGAGCGAGCGTGGCTCGTATTTGCCAAAGGGTTGCCCTACTTATCATCTATCGAACTTTAAAAAAGTGTTAAATCTGTGAAATTGAAATTAGTCCTATAAATAACAAGGGTGACTTACCTCTCTATATAATTACTTAAGTTAGCTTGAGTTTTTTGAACTGAACGTTAGAAGGGAGTCACCTAAACAAATTGACATTTAACTGTAATATTTGTATTTTTCGTATCTGTTACGAAATAACGGCGTACAAGAAGAAGTGCTGTATCTTTTTATTATTTTCAAATAATAACAGCAAATGCTTTATAACAGGCTTTTGATCGAGTTTGGCTGTCGGGACTGCTTTACAAACTCCGTAATTTCATATCTCCTACGTTCCTTTCTCATTGATAGAGAAGTAAACCACAATAATTCCTATTCATCCCTGTCTGATGGTGTTCCTTAAGGCAGTATCCTCGGTCCCTTTCTCTTCATCGTCTATACAGCTGTCATTCCAACCAATAATAACTGTATCCTCACCATGTATGCCGATGACAAATGTGTGTTCACAGTTAATAATAACCCTTTAGTTTTATCCCAAACTCTTAAATTTCATATGAGAATCCTTCAAGAATGGTGTCGTAATCTGAGGATTAAAACAAGTCATCTTTATTGTTCGTCGTAAGCCTTCGGATTGCCCTACAGTATGTATCATTTAATAATATTTCTCTTTCCCCTGTCGAACAAATCCGCTACCTTAGACTGCAACTGGACAAACAGCTAACCTGAAATCCTCGCAAGACTGAAAAGTCAGGGAACTGCACATCGATTCCAGCTATTACGTCACTCATTAGACTATTGGTCTGAACTTCCAATGCATTACAAAAGACTGATCTACATGAATGTTATAAGACAAATCTGGATATACGTATTTGAGGTTTGGGGCTCCAATAAACAGTCGAATACCCTTCGTATCGGTACAATTCAAAATGCTTCGTAAAATCCTCAATTCTCCTTGTTTGTCAGGTTTACAATCCATCCACAAAGACCATAATGTTCCATATGTAACCGATCTATCCCGAACCTGATATAAATTCCTCTATTATAAACTTCCTAATCTCCTAAGCCAACTAGTTCCTAACCTTTCTCCCTTCCATTCCTGACAATCCTCCGAGGCATCTGAAAAAAATAGGGCCTCAGGACCATCTAATGTAGAAATATTAGTAGAGTGCTACCAAAGGGTAGTTTATCTACATGCCTACCTAACTCCATTATGGTCTTAGATCAGCAGATTTATGGGATATATTTGTACGTAAATATAGTTGTTAATATCGTAAAATAAATAAACTTTATTATTCTTACTGTTGGAGCGAAGGGTGTTTTCTGAATGAAAATCGACCTTTTTCCCATAGTTAAATATTCCCTGGTTCGGGTTAAAATAACACGGAGAACCGGAAAAAAATATCATTAAAAAAATAATGAAGAAAGTGAACTAATAAAAAATAGCCTTCCAAGTGATACAAAACTTCACAGACTCTATAAGAATTTGCATATAAGACAAAACGACGACCACTAAAATTATTAATGCTATACGTACTAACTTGCCACAGCACATTCGCATCTTATTAAAGGAAAAACGCAGAGCAAGAGCGAAGTGGCACAGGACTAGATACCCCACAGATAAAACATATTATACTACATTGACAAACAAACT
>NW_027116730.1:63979-68554 GCF_000696795.3 Halyomorpha halys | reverse complement strand
AGATTCTCCACATGTTTGTATCATGTCACTATATCACCTACAGCAAATTTACTTGTTGTATATATGTGTATACAGTTGTAAATAACAATAAATAAATTATTTAAAAAATAAATTTAAATGTTTTGTATATATAAGTTACCTATTGTATTTTACGTTATTCATTATAATATAATCTAGCTCTAAGAACCTCTTCTTAGGAAATCTTTCTCACGAAATTGTGAACGGAAGTTAATTAATATTCTTACAACTAGTGTGATTTTCCTTCTTACACTCGGTGTAATTAAGCTCTTTATCGTCCGTTTGATTTTAGTCCCCCTCCACGCCTCTTGTTTTCTGATGTTAATGTAAATTTAAATTTCCCTCTAATTTTCTCAAAATTTTAAAAGTTATACGATAAACTCTTTTAAAAACGTCTTTGTAGTCTTTACTACTATAACTTTAATAGACATACGTATTTCGAGAGAGACTTAGATTCCTTTATCATTCGTTATACATATCTTATATTGCTGCTACGATAGATAGCTCGGAATGATACGGAAGATTGCTCAATGATTTGGATAAAAATTCGATTTGTAGTATGGTCTAAGTTCATTATGTACTTATCTATTATAACTTTAGTTAATTGTTGGTTTTTTTTATCTGACTAGGTTGCTTATTTTTTAAGGCTAAGTAATTATTAGTATTGGAATAAATAATAAATTAATAAATTAGTATTGGAGAGCCTGGTAGAGAAGCCATCGTTGATATAGGTTACGAAAAGTCCTTTGCCCGCTTCAAAGGCGTCCGGTGTTTTCTTTTGCTCTACTATTTCTGTTTTATTTTCTTGGGTAAATACATCAAAGGGACATCTGCCCTAAAGGACTTTTCTGTCGTTATTTCTGGTTATGTCTACATAGAATCTTGTTTCTGCTGACCACTCGATTTCTTTCTTGTTTAACGTTAATCGACGTGTATGGGAGTTTAATTTTTTTGTCTCTCTTCTTACAAAAAACAAAACAAAGAAAGAACTTTTTTTATTGTATAACTAATTTTTTTATTACTTTGTATTTGTTTACTTTCGTACTTTTTGAAGGTAAATAACTGCAACTTGTTGGATGATATCATACAGTGTCTAGATTTGAAATGATCTCAAAAGAACAATTATAATGATTCATAACTTCTTCTTATTCCAAACACCTATAATTCAAATCTTTCGAACTATTTTTTCTTCAATGATATTTTTTGCGATTAAAACTTTTCTCCATGGCTAAGCTCCAAGAGTTTGACTGAGCAGTTGCTTTGTGCTTCTAATAGCAAAGGACACGAAAGCTCGTATGGTTATAAAATAAATCGTTATAAATGTTTTGGATATACTAGAAAATAATTAGATAAAAGCTCAATCATTTAATCAAAGACAAAATGATACATTTATGGCCTCTAAGCCTGTTTGTCCAGGTTTTCTTAAAACTTTTGTAGTGATCTGTCACTAAGCATACTCTAAAGTACGTTTAGACAGGAGGTTTCCCTGGGCGATTGCACACTTAATTTGTTATTCGCTTTAGAATAAATTATTAAAAAATATTAAAGATCAGTTACTACTGATATTTATTATTTTAAATGTGTATTCAAGCGGGATATTATGTAGTTCTTTTTATTAATCAATTTTTTTTTAGTTCTGAGATTCTAGAAATGAAACTTGATAGTTCCTTCTTATGGTGAATGATGTTTCTTTTGGGATTTTCCTCAAGCGCACTTGACCCTACACTTTTAATTTAAAAAAATATATTTCTTATATTAAAATGCATTTTAGAGGATTCACTTAAAAAATATTAAATCGGTGATTTTCTGGAAGCGATGCATCCCGTCCAAACGGTTGGAAAAATTGAAATAGCTTTCACAATTAGATCATATGAGAATAATTGAAAATCTGTCATCAACGGAATTCGCCATATCATGAATCCGTTATCATTGCTGTTCTTCGATTTTACTCTGGCGGTTGAAGGGGAAGACAATTTGGTACTGTTTTTGATTATCTGAGGGTTGTACTTATATTGAGAATTATCGAGAATTCTTTCGCAGGAGCTCATTTATAATTCTTGCATTAGTTGGCCGAAATGTTATCACTGATAAAATAGGATTTACTTATTAGTGTTATCCGTTCACCTTACCACCTTTTTATTCTCATAAAATAGTAACTACGTGCATCATATAGGCCATTACTATGGCCTGTATCAAGTTTCATTACAAATAGTTTTGGACTGAGAAAAAATTACTAAGAATAATCAATTTTTAAGTATTCTGTGCATTACTATCTGTATAGAATTTTATTTCATTCACGAAAGATTTAAGGCCATTTTCGAGCGATATAAATTGTTATGTGGTTGATAAAATGTGCTAATGTTTTCGATTATTTCTATCATAAATTATTTTCAGAGCTGAAAAACAACGATTCATTACTTAATATTAACACGTACAGAGAATCTCTGATGCCACATGATCCTTGCCAATTGGAAAGATATATTGAAAATAGATTTAGGAGTTTGTAAATGCACTATGATTTAGCAACATGTTGAACACAAATGAACTTGCCAAACAGACCGGGTCAAACAAAACTCTCTACTGGATCGTAGCCAGGAGCTAACCATCCATTTAGGAGATCAGTATGGGTTGGCAGAAAAGTTTCAGCCAGCTACCAGTGAGCCAAAATGGAAATAATGGAAGGAAATACGGTTGCTCTGTGTTTTAGAGACTTATCTTTGCTTCCCTGTATTTACCAGTAATCCGGATTAACTTCGTACAGGAATTAACTCCTACTCTATGAGCTATATGTTCATGTATCTGCATATTATATATATTTATATGCGTATTTTATATATATACACACACACATATATATATTCAATATACATTAAATATTTATTATCTATAATTATATATTATTATAAAATACAATTACATTATTATATATAATAATATAATAAACTCGATTTTATATAAAATTAGTTTCGATATAGATAAAAAGAAAATGTGCTTTGAAAAATGAAGTCAACTCAAAGGAGTTGAGGACGAAGAATCAATGAATACGGAAACAAGTATTCTTGACGTTTTTTTATGTATTGGAATTTCAACTATCCTTTAAATATCTATGTATAATAATATATGTATATTAACCTTTCTCAATTTGGTCATCAATTATATTTATGTAAAAAATGTTTTTGTGACCTTCATTTTTAAAAAATACTTAGGTCTACAGGTCTGAGACAAGGAGATATACTCTTATCTATCCTGGTCAACCTTGCTCTAGAAAAATTGATTAAAAGAACATTACGCGGAAATGGTTGGGTGCATGTCGGAATGAAACATAAAATCCTTGCGTACACTGACGACATTGCTGTCGTAGGGAGTAATGAAGATGACATAAAAAGACTAGCAAAGAAAAATCTATAAAAATCTAAAACTAAGGGTTTGAAATGCCATGATAAAGCTTTGTTATACGATTGCGAGACCTGGACTCTAACTGGTTACCCTAGTTAGCAGAGTCCAGAATTTCTTCTGGGATTACAGGTTTAACACGTGGAGAAGAACTAACAGTGTTCTGCTTGCAGAGATTGGTAAGTCAATATATCAAGATATGAAGGCACAGAAGTTACGTTGGGACTCGAAAGAATATGTGACTCGAAGGAATCCATCAGGACGCTTCTAGACAACAATGAATATCAATATAATAGGCAAGAGATTACGTTTGAGGCCAAAATGGCCACCAGGTGTATAGCAAAATCGACAAAGAATCGAAAGTGCAGCATGGAGCAAACTGGAAAGCATTAGTCCAAGACAGGTAGGCGTGGAGAAGACTGGATATGGCGATCATAGATCCACTAGTTCTGTAGAGCCGACCAAAAAAACAACACAGTATATATGTATGTATGCATGCATATCTATCTATCTGACGCTCTATCAGCTGTTCGATGTCCATATAAGCGGACGTTATATATAAAGTTGTTGTGAACAAGCCAACCAGCGTGTTATATCGATTACTCCTTTTCGTTTTTTTATCATTTCGATATGGAATAATCTTAAATTAAAATAAAATATCTTGACAACTAATAATCCAACAATTATAACGTGAACCAGTATTGCCAATTTGAATGGTGCTTTGAATTTTGCTATCACATTTGCATTGTAGAATTTTTAAAAATTTTTTTTAATACATTTTGTGTTATTCCCATTAAATAATTGGTAATACATAGACTATGTTCGTTAAAATATACTGCATAGTCCAGGCATAGTAGGATAAGTAAATTTCTCAGAGCCCTTGGGAAACACACTAAAAACGAATGTAAACAAAAGCTTGGAAACCAGTGTTTGAACTGTGCTGGTTTTTCTGTTTCCACTCGTTTTCTTTACTTTCACTGTAGTACAGAATTTTTTGCTTCCAATTAGGACAAACTGTATTTGGTTGTCAGGTTAAGTAAACCTCTTCTTGGCAACCAGCGAATAAAAAATAAAATAAACATTTCCTATTTTTATCTTTATATCGCTTGAGTTAAACACTTCTTCAGAAAACATATTAATTATGATAAGTTTGTTATTTTTTTT
>NW_027116730.1:62331-63789 GCF_000696795.3 Halyomorpha halys | reverse complement strand
ACTGAAGCGTAGGTGGGAGGATTACATCACTGTTCATCTGCTAGATTTGTGATTGGACGCGCGTCATTAGGTAGATGTGTGCGGATGTATCGGGATCAAACTTTCAGTTTCACTAAGCCTTTTGTTATTATTCGGGAAACAATGTAGATCATATTTTTACTGCAATGACTCAGTTTTCTCTTTTTCATGATTTACTGAAACAGTTAAATAATTATCGTTTTGGGGGATGGGATCATCATTTATTCACTGTATTAGTAAAAATATCTCGTATCAAAACAAAATTTAGTTTATTTATTTAACTATATTTTGTGTATCAAACTCAGACGAACATGAGTAATTATTTCCCTATTTGACGTTATCCTAGGAGTAGATTTTTGTTTACGACACCATTGGTTGTCCATATTCAATGGCGGGAGTCCATTTTTTTTAAATTAACTTTTAATAACATAAACAAAAATAAATTATCAATTGATTTTTCTCGTTTTCCAAGAATAACTTGAAGGAAAAGTAAAAGTATTACGTGATCAACTCTACAGCTCTTTTTATTGGTAATCATTTAGATCGGCTCTGCACCACTGGTATAAAATAGGTATTAGAAAAGTACGGTCCTTCTGTTACTGGAATGTTTGTGAATGCGTTTCTTTGGCCTCTCGAATTCTACTGAATCGCAACTTTAATAAAAAAGCAGCAGCAAGTTCCTTATTGTTGCTCACAGTTGTATCTGTTGATATATCGTAACAGGAAAACCCTTTTATCAGGCGACTATTTTAGACTCTTCCCAGAAGTTCCTTTGCAATATATATTCATGTTTTAGCTGGACAAAACATTTTCCCGCCAATTGGATTTTTACCTTAGACAATTATCTCTTTTATTAAATTATTTGGCTTTTAATTTCATAAGTCAAAATAATTTAAACAAATTTATAGTGGTTTTAAAAGCCCAAAGAAAGATTAATTTTTAATCCCCTTTTGAACCATATTTTTTTTCTAATTATTAAACAGATGTTAATTGTTAGTTTGATAAAATATTTCAATGGGATTGGTATTTTATCGCTCCTAGGACAGTACTGAATGAGTACATCAAGACAAACTGATTGGACTCCTTGGCAGGCTACTCTATATTTTTTGAAGTATTAAATCTATGTTAACTTGTATTCCTTTTTACCCAACTAGCAGAAGCTCGATTCCCCTCCTATTCCTTTGGAGTCATTTTCTGATTCTCTTGCACATTTTCTGAGGTATCAGACTTGTATTGGTTTCTGGTTCTTTTACCCACTAGGCAGGAATTCAATCATCCATCGGCTCACAGCCACTATTTAGCCTCCAAATTATTACGGTGTTACAAGCGTCCATCACTCGCCAAATGTCACCAGTACTCCACCATTACAGTGGTCATCATCCACCAAATTGTCACCAGTCCTCCACCATTACGGTGGCTATCATCCACCAAATTGTCACC
>NW_027116730.1:53832-61075 GCF_000696795.3 Halyomorpha halys | reverse complement strand
TATGATGAATTGGGACCTATTTAGTGAAAATCTAAACACCCAGACTTCCCCTACATTACTAATATATGAACATGATTTAGAAGAAGCGTTTGAATTCTTGACCTTAACTGTTCAGAAAGTTGGTCGGTCCTCGCAAGAGTCACTCAGTTAGTGATCCCACGTACGTTGCCTCCCCTTGTTAGGGAAATACATAAAATTCATATTTACACTGAAGTTTCTTTTAATAGTTTAAAAGATATTTTATTATTTTTCGAATCAATTTATATTTTTGTTTAAGCTTACACTTAAATTAAACATATTTTTTTAATTTTATTTTATTATTATTATCATTATTTCTGACATGTAAACGTCAGAAGGATAGACCGTGGGATGATTATGTTAATACCGATTTAGTAGATATGGGTTTAGAGAGCGATTAATGGTGTCGGCATCGAATCTTTGGGTTCCCTATGCCTTTATTATTTTATTTTATTTTTTCGATTTTATGAGTACTATTGTTATCATTTACATTTTTTTTTCATTATTCTTTTTCTGAAGAACATTCATTCGTATATTGAATGAATTAGTACTTTGAACACTAATACTTATTGCCCCTAGTCATGGCAGATGGGATTATTACTCTTCAATAAAAAAAATACTCAAGGACCGATCCAATACTGGCGCCTCATAGGTAGAGGTAGACAGTTCCCGCACGACCGTTTAGTAATGGTGGTTAAAACGTTGAGATACTGAAATTAACTGAAGGGGATATCGGTCCTTCATTTCATCATTAAAAAGTTTTAAATCTACTGATAAAATAGTGATTTTATTGATTAATTATTTTCATCAGAAAGACTAGAATAATTCCCATTATCGAATTTAGAACGATATTACACTCCAAAATTTTAAAAGTATAATCTCTAAAAAAAGACATTACAGATGATAAGTTACTTTAAAAAAAATTGTGTAACACTGTAATGTTTAATTTTGTAAGAACTACATTAATAAGGTATTTAATTCGTCATTATTCGCCTTGTAGCGTATCAAATTATAATATACAGACTGCTGAAAATAAACTTTATATTCCTAACTTAACGAAGGTGAGACTGCTATATTTCGCAGTCTCACCTTCGTCGTATGAATAAGTAGAATATTCCGAATTCGAAGAATTAATATTCATATCGGCGTTCTTAATAATAATAATAAGAATAAAACGTAGTTGGACTCATACATTCAACGTCAATTTGGAGGAGGTCAATGTAGCAGTAAACTAAAACAGATTTTTTTATTAATGTGGATCGATATTAATTGAATATAATGCAATGATGATTTTTTTATCTATAACATATGAATTTTTAATGAACTTAATCACAATTTTGTCAACTATTCAAAATGACTAAAAACGCATTAACATTATAAATTTCTTATATTGTAAATTTTATGAATGTTTTAGTAAAGATGGAATAAAAGAAATTAAGGTGCCTGTGCGAGATAAAATAGTCGACAATAGAAACTTTCATATAGATAGTTATTAGAAAAGAACATCACAGCTAACAAATTATTGTATATTAATATTGTCAATATTAATTGAATATGCTTCAAAGATAGGAAAGGTTCAGAACATTTTCTCCCTAAAAATGTGTTCGATACGAGGGTATCGCCCGAGAAACATACAACAGTGGAACACCCGAGGAACATACAACCACAATTAATAAGAAAGAGGACCAATTTTTCCCATTTGAATCCACTAAAAGCTTTATTATATAATTATAGCTATTGAGGTGTTTCAACGGCCTTTACCATCATCAATTCAAGCCTTAATATCTCTGACCAAAACCCCCAAAAAGTTTACACCAGCCTTAGCATCATTGTCAGTGTTATCCGTTGTTACTGTTCCTACTGCCATAAAAATGGTGATCCTGAATATTATACAGTGATATGATTATTAACAGTTATTGAATAATATTTAAAGTTTGAAATTTAAACTCTTATCACTTTGCAGTTTGTGATGCCATAGGGTTTCATTTGAATTAGTTCATACATTGCAAAATAATTGAACCCTATACGTTATGCTTGTCGAGACACCGGTCGGCATTCCCAAGTGGGACGAAGGACCAGAGCAAGGACTCAATGTTTAATGTACTTCAATAGTAGCGAGAGAGACAGAAGAAGGGTTTGGGAAGGAGTACACCTGGCTCGGGTAAAGCAGTCGTTAGCCTGTAAATGCGATTAGTGGCCTGTTAATTTAAGGTTCGCCTCGTCTAGTCGTCGCTTAATTATATTATAAACGATTCCAGCTGGCCGCACAACACCTCCGCTTCACTCAAGGCATTTACAGAATTCATTATAAAATGATTTATTTATTATATAATGAGACTGAACAAATTTTTATTATTTTTTTTAATTTTAGGTTTATAAGAAATGAATGAAAGAAATTATGAATTCTTAAGAGGTTATTATCAATATATGTTACTGATTTCTAAATAAAACATGTATATTAGGCGTGATAGAACATGTAAAGCTCTTTTTTTTCAAACCTATTATTTTGTATCAATAGTCTCGAAATTATCAATCCAATTGGTTAGGGGTCTCTAATATGCACACTTGACCTTAGATGTTCCCACTGACTGGAGATTGACGAGTATTCTGATAAATGTTTATTTTATGAATATATTTTAATGAGAACCATAAGCGCATTTAAAAAATACTAATTTCTTTCAATCATTTAATTTTATGTCAATTATAATTATTTTATATGGTCCATTCGAGTTGCGTCTTCGCGTTCAAACCTTAAAAAAAAGGACTAAAAATAGCACTTGGACCGAAATTCTTCTTCGTAATATCGTACGTTTTTATTTTAAAAAGCAGAGGTGTGATGGAGCTTTCTGAGTAAGGAACTGTACTAGTAAATACCGGAATCCGGATTCAGATTTGGCTGTTCCAATAATTATTTATACTGTTACTGTAGTCGTATATTAATTCTTCTTGGGCCAACCTTGCCTCTTTCAAGAAGGTACTCTTAATTGCAGAAAAATCTGGTGGTTGACCGTAATCTTGAACGATTCAGCTCCTTATATAACCGTTGTTCAAAAAATAGTATTTCCTTTCAATGTTGCTATGTATCGAGGCATTAGCCATTATCACAACAATATGTCGTTTTTAAGGTTTTTCGCCGTATGTTCCTATACCTGTTTAGGTAGGAGCCTTGCCAGGAACCTTTTACTGCGTCCCTGGATACATAGACATATGTGTTTAGTTTGCCATATTCCCTTATTAGGTCTACCAATATTTAAGTGTTATAACAAAAACGACAGTTTTTGAGGAAGGATCAGAATCCAATTAAGCATGTGCGGGACCTTCCTGGACTTGTCAAAGTTTCCCACCCCCTCTCGGACCTGGGGGAGGGATGCCTACCTAGAGAGCGTTCTGTCACGTATGACCAATGAGGAATTAGATCCAAAAGTAAGGTAACGCCCCAAAAGGGAAGTGGGAGAAAAGGGACAGGACAACTAGACCAGGAAAAAGGACAGTGAAGAGGAAGACTTAGACGAGAGAGGATCAGGCTTGAGAGAGGAGCAGAAGAAACAAGAGCGAAGAGGGACAAGATGCACTTCGACCAGACGAATTCGTAAGAAGGGCCACGAGACCTGGACATCCCTCCCTTATGAACAAGACGACACCTACGGAACTACATCCCACGTCATGAATCAGCAGCAATAAGTATAAATTAAACTATAAGTAATAATCGATATTTTATGGCAACTATTTATCTGAATCATTACAATCATTTTAATTATAGCAATAAATTTTAAATATATACTTAGTCTCTTTATGTAGTTTATATACTATTATATAACCCAATATACCACTCCTTACTATATTATATAATTAATTGTAACAACATTTTTTTTAAATATGAAGGTATATATTAAGGTAAACTGGTAAACACACAAAAAGCCTTTGGAAAATAATCCAATCATAATAATAGTTTTTTTAGGAATCAATATATAATTAATTAATTAATTTATTTTTGGATAATTGCCTTCAGCGATTATTCTGGCATCCCGATAAATCTCAAGGCAGTACATAGCAATGTACTGAACCCTTCATAGTTTCATGTGGTTCATATTTTAATTAATTATAGAATAATATTCATGTAAATTAAATCTAAACTTTATTTCTTCATGGCACTCTCTGAGTAATACTAACAGAGGCAGTTCCGATATTTATAAGTATAAACATTCATAATGGAGTGCAGGGAATGGGACTCTGTAGTCTTATTCTGAGTTTATGCACTGACCGACGTTTTACAAAGAAAAAGATAATTTATACATTAGTCGACGGGAATTAACATAAGGTATAGCTGACCGAAAAGTTTTGGTTTATATGGGGGATATAAATATGCCAATGGACAGTGAAGTAATAGATAAGTATCGGAAGAAGACTTCGCTAGAAGAACTTGTATCAGAATTTTAAATTAATTAAAATTTACAAACATTAAAGATTATACATACACATAGACCCTGCTGACTAAACATTTGAAATCTACTGTTGATTATTTCATTTTAGAGAAAAAAAGAGATGTAAGAGTCAAGAGAGGACCGGCTGCGGAATGAACCTCTTCTTGTTAAACTCCAAAATATTCAAACAATCTTTCCCAAGACACTCAGGTGATTAGCCTGGATGGGTGAATAAAATTTTACATAAAACATTCAAACAAGTGCCTGTTTAAGAACCTCTTGTTGTTAATTACATAACCGCTTATAAATCCGGGAAAAAAACAGATGAAAGAAGGTATGCACATACTACAAATAATGAACTTCACTTTACCTTATTCCAGAAATAAGAGTATTTCTCTGTACCATATAATCCTGAATTATTTACCTGAAAGGATATAGTATCAGAAGAAATTATATAAATATCCAACTTCTGCTGAAAAAGGGAGAGAATACTGGAGCTGTTAAAAATTGGGAAGAAATTCAGGTCCAGAGAATATCCACCGACCTGATTAACCATGGCCTTCACTTACTCAAAGATTACTTTTGCTGTTCTTATGATGATGCATATCACAGAATATATCGTATAGTTTGTAAAAAATATTTTATACAAATTACAGCATTTTTTATTAATAATATTTACCTACAACCCTTTAAACCCAATCATTTTGAACCACTACATCCCTCTCGAGAGCATTGAATTGCAGCTGGTGCAAAAAGAGGTTCATGTTTTTTAGAACATGTCTACTTCCTGTGAACGAAAAAATCAATATAGGTTCACCTAAATATAACAATTTTTATATTTCATAAAAATTTTATTTTTCATGCACGTTGTATATAGTCTTCATAAATTTCAGAATCAAACATTAAACTTATTATGATTGTCCCTAAATAAAATTGTCGTCTAAAAATTTCTCCTTCCCAAGTTTCGGAAATGTAAATTATTTTGTTTATTTATGAAAAAGTGCAATTTTAGCCTTATTGGAAAATGTTATATTCATAATTCTCATGAGGGCACTCTTGACTTCCTTAGTGGCACTCCAGTTAATCCTAATGTTCTGAATGCCCCGTACCATTTGATTTATAATCCGTAAGTGGAATATAAGTACCATTCAGTTGAAAATGTTCAATCCGGATAAAGCCATTCGTAATTCTACATTATTTCCAGAAGTACGATTAGCTGAGTAGTGGATGAAGTAGGATTCTCGGGGATTGTAGGATTGTAGATTTGAAGGGAATCCTCCATTCCACGTATTTTCACTGAAAACTGAATAGCTTTTTAATCCTTCTTTCTATTTACTAATAGTCAAAGTAAAACTCTTTGAAATTCTTTGTCAAGGCGACCTATAATTTTATTTTTTATTAGGAATTTGATGGGGGGGATAATTTTATTATCTAAAAGGCTAATAGGATGCCATTTATTGGCAGAGAAGCCATGGCGCCATCTATGAGAAACAGGAAAAACTATCACCTCATGGGTACTATTCCTGAATGGTATGAATCTGCAGATTTAGCAAAGGGCCCAGTCTCTCATTGGTGCGAATCTCTGAAGAAAGATGTCTGCGAAAGTCAAAGATGTCTGCTACAGCAGGGACCAACCACCCAAATTTCATTAGCACAGAAACCCAGAAAAGGTCTTTTTCCGGATTTTAATATTGAATAATAATGCCCACAAATAATACATTATAAACGCTGACAGGGCTGGTTACAATCCATCATGACCTCTAATTAGCCGGAACTTATTTAAAAACGAAGATGATCGGCCCGTTGCTAGGCGACCTCTTAGCAACGGTTATCAACCCTTAGTAACTGCCTCTATTACGTATTTCTAACACACAAATATGATTACATATATTTCTTCTCAAATAACTAAATCCAATTAAAACAATATAAAGAAAATAAATGTAACTAAATTAAACACTAATAATAACTATAATACTATTTACAAAGTAATTATAAAGTATGGCGTTAACAAATATTAAAAGCAACAATAATTGAAGCGGTAAGTGGATGAGGGAGTAGGTGCCTATCTAGCTAGACTGAGGTACTCTAATCTCAAAATCCAATTAATAACTGAGATACCAAGATGTAGAAGGGGCTATGTACACTTCAAAAGATAAGTACCAAAAAATTGAACCGTATTTTCTTAAAAGTTATTATTTGTAACATAACCCCTCCATCCACGTACCCCTTCAATTATTTTGAATGATTACATTATTATCTCTTTTTTCTGTTTTTTTAAAAAATAATTGTTTACTGCTTACATATTTTAATTGACCATCTGACGTGGCTACTACTGTATTGAAATAACACAATTTCAAAATTGAATTAATTTTTATTCTTTAGCAGTATTGAGCTGTTATTAGTAAACTTATTGCTTCCATCATCTTTCTTAGATGCTCCATAATTTTTATTTTTCCAGTTTTTGCTAATTAAATATAAGATCCGTCACAGTCTTACATTTATTTTAAATAATAAAATTGTTTATATTCGTATTGTTTGTCATTTTTATATATTGCCTGTTTTTTTTTCATTTTTATTTTTTTTAGTTATCGCTTTATCATTTTTTCCTGTATCAAAGTTGAAATTTTCACCTAATGATAATAAGTTCCTTATGTTTTCTGGAATGTCCAACTTTGTTTTATTAATGACTCTGTTTTTAATTTTATGTAAATTATTATATTTTTCCAACGATTCATTATCGTTTAATTTATCAGAATCAATTTTGTTTAATATATAAATTTGTTCTATATTATTTGTCTTCAAAG
>NW_027116730.1:23769-51177 GCF_000696795.3 Halyomorpha halys | reverse complement strand
TAATTATAATTACGTCTTTGTTATTTTTTAAGAAATTGTTTAGTTCTTTAAGATCTCTATTTATTTGTATGTTTAAAATGGATTTTTCATTACTCTTGTTATTTGTCAAATGATTGCTTATTATGGAACATATTTTATTTCTGGTGGCATTAATGTGATTCTCGGATGTCTGTATGTTATCAAATATATTTTCTAGGTCAATGATTATATTAGTTATCGCATCTGTACGTCCTATGGTTTTTGAAATAAAGTTTTTCATAAATCAAGCTCATTGTCCGAATAACTATAAATCATTTATTTTATTGGTTAGTGGTAAGCACAGAAAAATCCTTTGGGAAATAAATTTAATGATAATAGTTCTTAGGGCTCAATTAATCTAAATGATTTTGGATAATTATGATGACATCCATCAAACAAAATTTATAAAACATGGCAAGATTTATCTCGGGTTAAAAGTCAATTTTTTTTTTCAAAAACAGTTGCATTACCTGATTTTCGAATGATGGAAAAAAAATTTTTTCCTCCTGATGATTTAGTCTTAAAACTTTTAATGACATCGATGAAAAAAACAGAAATTGGTTGCTATCTTTCCATACCTATAAATGCTAACAAGGGCGTCAATAGATTTTAAATTCTTAAAATGGGTATTCATAAATTAAGTAATGGAGCAAAAATGTTAAGTGACTGCAATTAAATTCTTTTTTTGATTTGTTTTCTGCTAACCAAACTCAGTATAAATCTATCTACTGCTGCTTGTTAAGTTAAGTATTAAAAGCGACGCAGGTGCCAACTAGAATAGAGATTTTATCGTCAGGAAACTTTTCGCACAATTTAAGTTCTATAAAGTTAAGGCTCCTGCAATGGAATATAAAAGACATTAAAAGTTCTTTATTAGATCGCTCTCTTTCTGGGAGGGGGTCTAACTTTGAATCACGTATGACGTTTGACTCCGCAACTTACATCACGGAAACCTAAATCTTTTTGCTTTAATAATAATAAAAAAATATGATTCTCTTTATTTTATTGATTTTTCTTCAAATAAATATAAATTTTACTGATATATTCGACCACCGCATTCGTCGGAATGTATTGTTTCACATATTTAAGGAATGCAAACTCATCGAAGAATTTTACTTGATTCTGAAAAAAAGTAACAGGACGGGGTTATAGATCGTGTTTTATTCTCTATTCTCCCTTTACTTCTGTAAGTTTTATTTCGTTGTATTTCGCGAAATATAACTGATTTCAGGAATCGCATAGTTGTGAGTTACCTTAAATAATTTCTGTGGAAGCGTTAAATATCAAGATTCCAAGGATCGGAAGTTGAGCGGATAATATAATTTACTGCTTATTATTCTCCTCCCCTATGAACGATGAGTCGTTGTAAAAGAAATTTTTAAAAATATTTAATTTTGAATGGAAAAGATCCGTAACAAAACCGTTCAATTCTTAGACATTTTTAAATATTTTTAATTACAAACATTAAAGAAATTGTAAATAACAAAGAATTCATTAAATTTATAAGTGAATAAAAAGTTCATACTTTTTTTTCTTTATTTAACAATAATTAAAATTATTGCCCTTCTAAAATTTAAATGGGTTTTGTGCACTTTAAAATATTTGTAAGCTATTTTTTTAAATTCTTTATATCTGGCAAAACCTGCCTCATTCTAAAGCTTGTTTAGCTTGGAGATTGTAGTCTATGTGATGCTATGTATCTATGGAGATTTACATGGGATGCCAGGATAATCGCTGAAGGCAATTTTCAAAAAAATAAGTTAATTAATTGATTATAAATTGAGTCCTAAAAAACTATTATTATAATTGGATTCCTTTCCAAAGGCTGTTTGTGTGTTTACCAATTTACCAATTAAATACCTTTATTTTTATATAATGTTGTTACCATTAATTATATAGGATAATAAAGAGTGGTATATTGGGATATGTAATAGTATATAAACTACATAAAGAAAGTAAGTATTTATTTACAATTTGTTATTATGATTCAAATGATTCAATAAAGGTTGCCATAAAATATAGATTATTACATGATTACTTATTAGTTAATTTATACTTATAGCTGCTGATGCTGTGGGATGTAGTGCCGTAGGTGCTTTCTCCATAAGGGATGTCGAGGTCTCGTGGCCCTTCTCACCACTTCGCCTGGTCGAAGATCATCTTCCAAGCCTGCCTCTTGACTGTCTCCGTCTAAGCCTTCTTGTTGACTGTGTGTTTTCTGATCTAGATTTCCTATCCTTTTCCCCCACTTCCCTTTTGGGGCGTTACCTTATTTTTAAATCTCCTCTCTCATTGGTCATCGATGTCCGAAGACTCCCGAGGCAGGCGTCCCCCTCCTCAGGACCAAGAATGTGTAAAAAAGTTTGACATGTCCATGAAGGGCCTGCAGCTGCTTAATTTGATTAAGATCCCTCGTCAAACATGTCATTTTTGTTAGAACACCTAAAGGTTACCCAATCTAATTTTCTCAGGGGCCTCTGGTAATGTGACAAACTTAATACAGATGTTTTCATATCCGGGGACGCTAAAAGCTTCGCAGAAGGATACCCTGACCAGGTGTGAGGACAGATGATGGAACACCATAATAATACCCAGGATTGTCTAAAGACGAATTAAATTTCTGAGTTCGGTAAAATCGTATTTTTGGGAACATAGTTTCATTTTTTTTTTAATGATATAGATAAGTCATTGCTAAACGAAATCAAAACAGTTCTTATAGCTACGACTTATCTAACCTTAGTAGTTGTTCGGCTTATCCGGCCTTCTCTACGATTAATGACTAAAGGTTGCAACGTTAAACGATTTTAGACGGCAAAGAAGTTTTTACTCAACGTACCACATATCGTAGGCGTAACCCTTCAACTTTTCTTCATAATTCTACATTCTTGGGTTATATTTTTCAATTTCCGTGGGTCTTTGTAAATTCTCCGTGTATACTGCTACTCATCAGTAGGATAAGTACCAGGATCCTATCGTATTTTGTAGACTTCCTCTTCTTTTAAATACAGACTCATTTAGTCTTTTCCAGTCCTCCTGAGATCTAAGAGATGCTTGCAGAAGCAAGAATTCATTAATGAAGCATGGAGCATTGCTAAACTTATAAACTTTGTCTGTTTGTATAGTAGTAGTAATTACTTTATGATATTTATTGTAATCGCTTACTAAATTTACCCTGAAAACAAATTAATATATTATTCATAGTTCAATAGGGAACACATCAAATTTCGGAGCCTAAAAAAATATAGCTTCAGGTTGTGTTTTATGTAATATATTAGTGAATAATAATATAAAAAATACATTAGAAAAAAAATTAAGTTGAAATAAAGTGCTTCCTGACTAAATATTAATGAAAATATTTTTATTGTTTCATTTAACTCGAATAAATTGCTAAAAGTAGAACAGTTTTTATGAGTAATGATGGCTTAAATTTTATTAACACAATAAAGAAACTGAAATATTTGGCGAGAAAATATCACTAAGGGATATAAAAAAGTATAAAACAAGTCGGTATGAATGTCATTTTCAAGCTCATCAACATAAGGCTGAAAACCCCTTTTATTGTCACTGGGATTTATAGGTTTTTATTAGTTCATTTAATACTTTGGACTTCATTAGGCTGATTTGGATACGGTTGATGAAGGCAGTAACCCTTTTTTAGTGTGTCGTCAAAACAAATAAGTCAGGCTTGTAATAACTTAGAGAGAAAGTTAGGGGGCTGTAGACAAACTCAGTTTCACTATAGGGGTCTCCAAAGTTTCTAACCGACGCATAGTGTTCAATAAAACATATCCAGCCGAACAAAATTATTTTATTATCTTTTTCTTTTTTTAAGGACCCAGATTTTTTAAAAATCAAAATCCACTTGTTTTTTTTATATTCAGTTTTTGTTGTACAAATATTGGAGCATCGGAAGGTTTAATTTTGAAGTGAAACTCCTTTACTGACGTTCAACTATTTATGATAAAAAATTATACGGGAGTAAATCGATTTCGTGATACGAGGGGACGCTCGAGATGAAACGGTAGTGGTGTGGGGAAACACTCGAGATGGAACGGAAGTGGTGGGGGGAAACACTCGAGATGGAACGGTAGTGGTGGGAGTATGTGTTTTGTGTTGGCTGCATCCTTCTAGTGAGAAAAATGTTCAGCATTTCATCCTCTCCATAATGATCTTTAATTTAAAATTGTATCATGACATTACACTGAGATAGAGTTAGAAATAAAGGAAAATATGGCTCCAGAAATTAAATGATAACGAGACGAGTTTTTGAACATTTTTTTTTTATATTTATTTAATGTAATTTACAACTGTACAAAATAATACAATAAGTAAATATGTTGTATGTTTCATATACACTTAAAATCTTGGGTAGGAACCACCCATTGGTGGTACTTCAAACATTAGTTTAGATTAGAAGGTCCCGTGGCCATCTTCTTTTCAGATGTCTCGGAGGATTATCAGGGATTGTTAAGGATGAAAGATTAAGAATTAATGGGTTAGGATGGTTATGGAGTTTGGAATGAAAAGACGCATATCTGTTTTGGCCCAATTCTGCAACGAATGGGATGTTAAGGTATTTGTGAATGAGTTTATTTGTAACGTAATAAGGAGCATCAAGGATTTTACGTAGGATTTCATATATCTTGAAAACTGAAGACCGGGGTCTCTTAATGTAAGTTAGGAACAAGTTTAGCGTTTTATCCTCTTTGTTATGAGCACTAATTGATAATTGTACCTTTATGCTTCTCAGATATAGAAATGCAAAAAGGGGAAAAGATAAATTTTCACTAATCACAAGAAGTATAATATAAACCACAATTTCTCCAATATATAATAAAATCAAATATAACATTATTTAATAATTCCAATTAAATAAGAAAATTTTAATGTATTTTTTTAGATTCACTTCTGGTGGCCAGAGTCAAGAAAGACATATTTTTTCACCGCAAAATTAGGCGATGAAATGTATACCATAGACATTCCTATAACATTGGGTCAAATCTGATAGGACTTTTTAAAAATATAGGCGTGGGAATTATGGAATTCAGCGTCTAATAAGCTAAAATTGTTACTATTACTTAATTTTGTGAGGATAGATATTTCGAAAAACAAGCGGTATAGAGAAAGGTTGATAAATTAAATTTTTGATTTATTTTGTCAGTGTTAATCAAATAACCGCTTGGATGCCTTTCTTCTTTGAAATATACATATAAACGAAAACATGTAACTTTTATGGTTTTCCTCTGTTATCCTTTAGTTTAGTACATTTACCTTTTAATTCGTTCAAACAAAGCTTTTGAGTCAAAAATTGTGTTTCTTTTATTATCCTCCTCCATTTGATTTTTTTATTTTTAGAATAATTATTCAAACGAACTGTCTCTGGCCGGAAGGTTTTTTTTTTTCAAATTTGAAAATTTGAATTTATCGTAAAAGCTGGCAAAAATGTTTCTTCGAACCATTAAATAAAAAATGAATTATTAATTTTTTTTTATTTTTATTTTGAAAGAGACTATTATATAATAATAAATTACCAAAGAAGAAAAATTAATATCTTCTTTGTTAGTAAAAACTTTATTAGTTGAATGGTACCGATGGAGGTATGAAGGAGATCTACAAACTTTAGTGTGGGCTTCGTAATATTCCTAATTTCTTGGAGGATATTTTTAAAATTTCCATACGTAAATACTTAACAAAAAATATTTTAAAGTATCAACTATAGTTTTTTGTGAAATTTAATATTTTATACTCTATCCTAAGGAATAAGTAGAGCAAGGCATAAGTGCTTCTTTAGTTTCACAATATGATTTAAATAATGATTTGTTGAAATATGGTAAAAAAATTGTCTTACCCTCCTGTAGAAGATTGAATTAGTCGTTCATACATACATATGGTGAGGTTTGCCATATGTACAGCTGGGGAATACCTTAGATTGCCTTCTGGAAATATGATAAAATATATTTCCTAATAAATCATATAATTTATATGACTGGAAGATATAGTGAGAATCAATTCTCCAATCCTTTCTTTCTTTCTCGAAAAATCAGGTTGTTCCCTTATGATTGTGTTTTGAAAATAAAAATTAAATAAAGAAGAAAGATTTATTTTCACTATACCTTACTCATGTGTAAAATTAAAATTAATTCACTTAACTTTCCAGTTTTTGAAAACTTACAAATAAATAATGTAAGTTTTAAAATCATCATTTTTAGGGATTGTTTTATTTTAAACCGATGTTTCTCTATTGTTGTCTTCTCATTTGTTGGACTAATAATCTATTTTTGCAGCTTATGTCGTATAACATAGTTATTTCACTAAAACCGAATTGGTTTTGTTCGTGAAACTTTTAAAAAGTATAGTAATTTCAGAAAATTACTACAAATAATCTTGGCCGGCATTTAAACTAAATAAATCATCAGGCTTCTAAAAATCTTATTAGTAGGTAAGTGTTATTTTTGCTTTATATGATTCCTCATTGGAAGTAGCAAGCGCTGAATTATGTTAAAATAATGATTATGTTTAAGTATGAAGTCAGTTAACTAACTAATTAAGTTACAATAGAATAAATATGAGTTAATTTATCAATTTCCTGGAAACCAATTCTCTGTTTATTCCTTCAAAATTGAACTTATTTTTGTATCCCTATAGTATTTAATATTGCAATAAATCTGACAATAAAAATATGAAGGTAGAGCTATTCGAAGGCAGTTTTTAATGCCGACTCACGTAAGTTATAGACCTCATTTTTTTTTTTTTTGTTCTTAGAATAGATCAAAATTCTTTTGTAAAAAAGGAAGAAGGATTATTACATTTATATTATTCATTAATATCTCCTAATCAACTAGGTTATAAACTAGTTTAAACCACAATAATTTAAAAATTATGAGAGCATGGTTTTTCAGATATTTTTGTTAATTATCTCAAAATCATTATTCTTAATTAGATAAGAATTATAGCTAAGTCTAATGAAGCTAATTCTACCGGAGTAGATTTGCTTAAAGGCCGATATTGGGCTGGTCTTTAGCTTTGATGTAAGCCAGAAGACTAAGAAGAACGAAGAAACTCAACAGACTGTACGGAAGTGTTTGACTCACTGCCTCATACTGTGCTATGTAAGATGCTACAGGACAACGAATTCCCAACACTGATCTACATTCCTGAAGCACCGGTCATTAAGGGTTCGAGTCAGCGAAGTGGTACAGTTGTTGAATGAAAGCAGAGAGAACTTACGGCAAATAGAACGGCTTGCAAAGCTATTACTAGAAACTAGAAAGGCTGAATACTGAATTTTTTTTCTCCTTCCAGAAGAACACGTGCCTTTTCTCTAAAGTTTAAAGGTTAGCTTATCGTGAGAACCCTGTACCTGGGTGTAGGCTTTGAAGGACGTCAAATATTAGCTCCCCTGCTAAGCTAGTGCCTAGAAAATCAAGCTGGTTAAGACCAAGGCTTACGAGCTTTATCACCGGTTAACATTTCCTAAGCTTTCTCATATATAAAAGTATTCTCAAACCGGCCCTCCTCTATGGAGCACCTATATAGCTAATATAGCACCCACAACAGCGAAGAAACTGCTACAGTTTCAAGGTAATGTCTTGTGACGTGCTGGGAAGCATCCTACTTTACAAATAGCAAAAACTGACTGCATCCATAAATCATTTATTTGCTTAACTTTTAGGTGCCGTATACAACTACAGGGTCAGAGGCACCGTATTCTGGATTTCGTGGTTACATTTCTTGGTACAGGTTGTTCTCCGGAACTTAAACAAATTAATCCAATTTTCTGGCAGTAAGGCTTGACGTTGTCCCTGGAGGCCAAAACACTTGATGATTCCAGCCACGAACAGTGTTCCATCATCAGGGTACATTTACAACTATAACATGTCGGTGAAGGATTTCTTTCAAGAAGGTGCTTGTTTGTTGATCTTGTATGTCCGATCCTGAGTCGGGTTATGATGCATTGTTCACGGCAATATTGGATAATTGGCGGTAGAGGTTGAGTATCACCAAGTATTGTCTTCATTTTATTTGTTTCAGGTACCTTGGACCAAAAACAGCGCCATGCTTCCTTGCATTAGGTCAGAATCGATTTATGGTAATCATACAGCGCCAGGTTACAATCAGGCACTGGAAATAGGGTGCATGCTTCTTTGGCAGCTGTGTCAACCAATTCGTTTCCCGTTATACCTGCATGACTAGGGACCCACAGGAAATTTACTTTTTTATGTAATTTTTGATTAAAGTTATAATGGAAAAAACAATGGGGTTGTGCAAAATTTGAAAATTTTGAATAGTTCTGAGCCTCGAGTATGAATCACTACAGATCACAATGGAGGAGCCATTTACTTCATGTGCTAGCGTTAATGACAGATAGATTGCATATAACTCGGAGGAAAACACTGAGAATGTGAACGCGACACTCAGGTGACCACCAGGAAACCTTACTTAAGTTTTTGATTTGTTTGAGTTTTGGAACGAATTGGCTAGCAATTTTAAAGATTAGCGATGCGAATTTTTCGAGATTTGCACCGTGACTGTGTGAGATTTCAAAGTTTTTGAAATTTAATGCAGGTTTGTGTGTATTTGTCGCAGTCGGCTTTATCAATCCTCCTGCTTTGCTGGTAAAATGTTGGAGAAACGGATCAATTTGTGATATTAAAAGCGGCAAATGATCACTACCAGCAAGATCGCAGTGAAAATAACACTGAAGGATGATGGAAAAAGTGCGAGATACTAAACAGAGATCAATGGACGTCCAAAATTTGTG
This sequence comes from Halyomorpha halys, assembly GCF_000696795.3. Lineage (NCBI taxonomy): Eukaryota > Metazoa > Arthropoda > Insecta > Hemiptera > Pentatomidae > Halyomorpha > Halyomorpha halys. The sequence continues at coordinate 42,398 of NW_027116730.1, read as the reverse complement.
TGCTCGGCTGTAGAAAGATGGCTCACAAGGGCTGCACAGTATGAGAGAAAATTCATCTATAATATTCTCTAACAGTTTTCCCCTTGCGTATGTTCGATGGTTGATACCCCACGTAGGGCTGTGGGCATTCATGTCTCCGATTAGAAGAAAAGAAAGTGGAAGTTCATGCAGTTGGTCTCTGATATCGGTGTATGCAATTCTGTCTAATGGGTGTAAGTAAATAGAGCAGATGGTAAATTGAACCGGGGTATGGAGAACAGCAGCAACTGCCTCTAACTGAAAATTTAACTTAATGTCAGTATAACCGATACCTTTTTTAAAGGAAAGAGAGACCCCTCCACTAGCCTGAGTTGTACGGTAACCAGTTTTATTGACACAGTTGTAAGAAGATTTTAGAATGGTCTGATTGGTCTTTAAGTGGGTTTCTTGAAGTGATAACACTGAGGGATCGTAATTAGAGATCAACAGCTGTAATGGCTAAACACACCATCACAGTTCCAATTTAAAATTAACATATGTTTTAATTATAATGAAGTGTAACAGTAACGTTGTATCGGAGTTGCTAGAGAGGGTTAGTTTTGGGTGTTAGCTTTAACAGGAGTGTTTCTAATGTGATTTTGTAAGTCTTTTATAATTTTGGTAAATCTGCTTTTTATACTCTTCGTCGTAAGGGCATTGTATAAATCGGAAAACATGCTGATAATTGACTCAAGATCATTCGTTATTTCTAGGGCAGCCTAAAACTGGATCTTTTTTTTCACAAAGACAGTTTCTAGAAAGGAATGTAGCTCAACGTACGAAAGAGGATAGTTCTTGTCTGAAGAATCAAGATCTTTCAGTGGTAGCAGTGTGTTTGCCAAAGATTTTTTCTCTGAGTCGGTTTGTATGTTTGAGGTTAAATTATTAGAAACGGGTGCTGTATTTTGTACGTCCTCATTTATCTGTAATTTGTCAGTTTTACCGGATCCCAAGGTAATGGTTTCTAATAAATTTACATGATTTGGCGAATTTGTGTTTATAGAGCTCTCCGAAACTACCTTGTCCTCTAAATCGATTGTTGATTGGTTATTCAACTTTAAGGCTAAGTCATCAACTACCCGCGTCACTTCGATTGATGAAATAGCGTTATTTTGGGTTTTTGGTTGACTGTCAGCGGCTGATAATGTTTAATTAAGTGTCGGAAGTTTCGATCCAATCCCAATCCTGGTGAGCTGGTAGGTTTGTTATCAGAACGAAGGGTAGGACACTGGGAAGGGAAATACCCCTCTTTTTTTGCATCTATAGCAGGCACCAGTGTCTTCGTTAAATAAAATACGAAAAGTCCCCTCATTGGTTTTAATAACTAAAGATTCTGGGAGAGACTCGCTACTATCAGGAGTAATACAAACTCCAGCTGAGAATATGGGAATAAATAGATTTTTGGGCATCAACGGACAAGAACTGAACTGGCGACACAGAGATAACCTTTACTTGTTTCAATGCTTCTTCTATTGCGCTGTGGGGAATACTGGGTTCGAAATTGGAAATGATTACTCGTTTTGCGGAGTTGACCAGTCTACGGATGGACTGCCGACAGTTGCAAAATTATGAAGACGTCAAATACTTTAATAACCTTAAACACTGCACTAACCTAATATTCCTGAAATTAATACATTCAGGATTCCCACAATGATGGCATACACACATAAACAGTCTCAGACTCAACTGAGAACCACTAACTTACTACAGACAACGAAACAACTGGAAAGCTCCATCATCAAACATCAGAGACTAGACAGTTTTCCCATCTATATCTGTCATGTATCCTCTCCACAGTCCTCTCTTAGTATGCATAAAATGGAGCAAATAGATTGATTTCATCAAGATAGATATTACAGATCAACATTTTCAATATAAAAAATAATTCATCAACACGAAATGGTTTCATGTTAATTTTTATTTATGATAATTTTCAAAACATTTATTATTGACTTTTAGTATAAAACTCGTCCTATATATATTTTACTTGTTAATTAATGTATTTATATATAGACAAAACTACCTTAAGGTGGATGACAAGACGCTGTCTGCATCTCTAGTGATGTATTCATTAGGACACGATTCCTCAATTTTTGACGAGGTCGGATCGTAGGCCTGTTCTGAACAGTGTAAGGGACGGTGAACAATAGGCCCTGAAAAGTGGTGCAGCCATGCTGAAATTAAAAAAAAAAATATTATATTATTGTGTACATTTAATGATAAATATATGATTAACCAAATAACTCGGTCAAATCGTATCCTTTTTAATTTATAACTATAATATTAAATTTAAAACCCTTATAAATTAGAAGAAAATAAAAGGAATTAATTTGAAGAGAGAGATGAGTTTATCTAACCTCTCAAGAGCCTAACCTTTTCAATTTTCTTATCTTTCATGGGGTGGAGTGCTCAGTTTTTGTTCGGTGGGAGTCTTGTCTAATAGAGATATCTGTTTTAATTTTGAAAAATGTGGTCAATTTATTTTGACATAAAAATCAATAATGAATCCTCGATGAAATTGTTTTAATAATTATATCTTACCTCATTCATTTTATCTTTAAATTTCTTATCAGTTTGAGATTTCTATTCCATTATTAACACTAGAAAAGTTGATTTTATATCTCTTATTTATCTTATTACCTTTTTTAGGATTGTCAGAATTGTAAAATAACTGTAGTACATTTTTTTTTTTACTTTATGACGGTTGTCTCTGAAAAAAATATTTTTAGAGAGTTGATTTTTTAAATTAACAGGGTTGCTTAGATATATCATAACGTTTTATTTATTTTTTTTAATTTACCTTTTACAATATAATCAAAGTTTAGTTTTTTAACTTGTTATTGATTGAATGTAAATTGAAAAAGTCAATAGTAGGATACAGTAGTATGGTGGGACCGTCTGTTCGAGTAGTATGTGTGCTACCGTCTGTTACCTCATTTTGTACCACTAACCCAACATTATCACATAACAAACATTAGTTATACATATATCTCCTTGGTCTTCTTGAATCTTTTATTAACTTCTAGCTAATAAATATTAATATAAGCTTCGGTAAAATTTATGGTTTTCTCATATTTTATGTACATAATTATTATTTTTTTTTTAATGAGTTAATTTTTACAGATCAATGCTGATGCAATTGTTCCAAATTGTTATTCTTAGGACACCAAGTGTCCCAGAATGAAGATCGAATTTTCATTTCATATAACTCGTTTTTTAAAGCTACTTATTGCACATCAACTACGTTTTTTTATTTTGTTAAAAAAAAAAAACCTAAAAAGAAAAAAAAACTTTACTAAGTTTGAAATAAGATAAAATACAGATCGTTTAGAAATGAAATACTGATGGTTTAGAATTCAATACAGCTTGTTTATAATTAAATGCAAATCGTTTAGAAATGAATTACTGATAGTTTAATATTATATACAGATTGTTTAAAATAAAATACAGATCGTTTAAAGTGAAAAAAAAAAGTTGGTTTATTTATATATACTCTTATTTATATATCTTAGATTTTTTTTCTATGATTTCCTAATTTGGATATTAACGGTATTAAAGAATGAGATTAAAATAAATTGTCAGTTAATTTGTATATTTATTCATGCTTGGTGTCTATATTGAGTTCTGCAGGCCTTTTAGTTATTCTAATGTATTTGTAGTTTTGTTTTTAATTCTTTGGATGAATGAAGCTCACATTGGACAGGCATAAGGTCGTATTTGGGTTGAGTGCCATATATAATGAAATTAATATTTTTATGCCATAAAAAATATTTGATATTTAATAAATGAGTTAAGAAGTTTTATAAAATTATCGTTTTCTGAAATATTTTTTAATAATTTATTTATTGCTATTCATTATTGTACTTTCGTTATTTCATCCATACATACATCCAGTAAATTTGATTTTAGTTTATAATGGAGTGACACAGGCGTGCTGAGAAATTAATGTTAGTACCCATTAGTAGCACTCTAATGACGTTTTACATTAGCAGATCTCGTTTCCATCTTCTTTTCAGGATCTTCGGAGGATTGTAGGAAAGCAAGGTTAGAAACTAGTTGGTTTGGGAATTTATAATGGAAGGATTGATCGGTTAGGGCTAGATCAGTTATGTATGGAATATTCAAGTCTTTATGTATGATTTTATTTGTGACAAAGCAAGGAGCATTGAGGATTTTACGAAGGATTTTGGATTGTAAGGACGGGATTTGAAAGAAATTCTATGGTTTAGTAGAGCCCCAAAACTCAACTCCGTTTATCCAGGTAGGCCTTATAATTGCCATGTAGGTCACTATTTTGTAATGAATTCTAATTCACTTCTAAGTTTAGACCGTTTGTCTAGTAAGTGCTGTAATAGTCGAAATCGACGTGCAGATTCGTATCTTTTCAGTCTTGTGTGAGGATTCCAAGTTAATCGTCTTTGTCCAGATGTAGTCCAAGTTAGCGGATTTGTTCTACTGGTGTAAGAGCAACATTATTAAAGGGTGCTGTAGGATAGTCGGTAGGTTAACGACGAACGGTAAAGGTGATTTGATGGGATTTATTTTGATCCTCCAATCAAGGCACCATACTTCAAGGGTTGCGATGTGGGATTGGAGAGTTTGGGATGCAATGAGAGGGTTATTTTTGACATCAAGCACACATGTCATCAGTGGTGAGGATAGTGTTAGGATTGGTTGGTATGTCAGTTGTATAGACTGTGTAAAGGATGGGTCCGAGGATACTATATTGAGGAATATCAGCGATCTGAGAATAGAGGGATGAATAGGAGTCATTGTCGTTTACTTGTAATAATCTCTCAGTGAGAACGGAACGGATAATGAGGAAGTATGTTGGAAGTAGGAATTTATGGAGTTTGTAAAGCACTCCCGGGTGATAGACTCGATCAAAAGCCTGTTCTACATCGAAAAAGACTCCCGCGCAGTACATTCTGAAATATTAAAATACTTTCGTTATCATCTCCTTTAACTCCTTATAAATTGTAAATGTACACTTCGTTATAAACGCAAACTTGTATACATTTCTTTTATAAATTAAAAGAAAAGCAAAAAATTTGAATTTTCGGATGTTATGTTTTAACTACTTATGTTAAAACTATGATTTGTTTCCTTTATACTAGCTGACCTAGGTTTGGTTTTTTTTTACCTCAAATATAAGGCTTTTATTATTTATTTATAAATATCTCCTCTTTTCTCTTCCATGACGCTCCTCTGTTTATACAAATAACACAGGTATGTAATTATTGCAGTAGTGATAGAACAAAATAATTTTCACGATAATGCACTATACCATATTTCGTAAGCATAAATGTATCTTATGTATAAATCACTGTTGAATTACTATTAATAAAATTATTAAATTTGTATGAATTATTGGATTTCTTGATTTTTTTTTTAAGAGTGCTATCAAGCAAGTTCTTTGACTCAGTGATGCAGTTTATACTTTAATGTTAATATATATGAGTGCTAAGTTGACTCCGTTTCTGTACAGTTGGTCCTGATGATTTTTGCTTTAGCAATGTTCCAACAAATATTGTTTTTAGAAAAAAAACAAAACAGTTTTTTATTAAATAGTTCAGTTATGTTTGTTATAAATTGCTTGACAAGAACTTGATAAATGTAGTTAATGTAGCAGTAAATTATAAAAACAAACTGTTGACTCGACAGCGGTGAAATAGGTAATTGGACGTCTAAGTTTGTGTTTACATTTAGGTCAGGATAGTAGTCTGTCCGTTCTATTGACATCCTATTAGTCTGGTCAACTGTCACTATCCAACAAGGCATATATGCTTTAGAAGCCCCCCCCCATCTACCCCATAGCTCCAATTTCCATTCATTTAATTTTTAAAAAAATCCATTTTCTTCCTTTTAAAAACAAAGTGCTTAAATTTTAGAATAGACTAATGCTATTCTTTATAAACATCAATATAATATTTTATACTATTTTTTTTTTAAGCTCAACAGTCAACAAAGTTTTCTCCTTATTCACAGTAAACCTGTTATAATTCTAGACTGAAAAAAGTACCCTAAAACTTTTTAAAAATTACTTCAATGATTTTCTCACATTTTATTTTTTAATCTAAATCATCAGAAGTGTTTTTAGTATTTATGTTAGTTTAGCTCTAAACAATTAACTGGAACTGTCCCAGATTTTAATGTCTGCATAAATGTTTTAAACCATAATTATAATTGAAATAATAAATAATAAATTAATATTAATCAGATATTGATCCTTAGGGTACTGATAAGGATAATTACCCGCGCTATTATGACACAAGTAGACGTCGTAGACGTAGAAAAGAGGACAAGACAGCGATAGTTAGATATGAATCGCGTGGAAGCCGAAGTGGTAAGATATGATATTGGTTCCCATTAACAACCTAGTTGTTTCATATTTATTGAGAGCACCTCTCTTCCTCTCTGAACGACTTCAAATTTATGGATATTCATGGCACGTGCACTTAAGGTGCTTTTTGGTGTACAGCACAAGCAAGCTTGTCTAACTGGCATTGCGGAAATTAAGAAATAATTTTCCTTTCATAGCAGAAGAGGTGCCCCTTTCACATTACAATTAAATTGCTTTCAGAGACCCTCCGAAACTGTCGGTAAACCCACTGGGAACTGCCGAAAAGATGACAGGATCAAACTACTACAGGTCTTTTCAATACCTACATTCATGTGGTACCTCAACTGTTCATATTCAAATTACCTAACTAGTCCTAAATAATCGGAATAGTTTCTAATATATAAATCATTTTTACAGTCCAACAAATAAAATTTTCAGAACCAAGTTTTATTTATTCATGCACTGCATACTATAGCTATTCTCCTGACTGCATTTATTGAAAATAAAGTTTTAACAAGCATGTTAACAACATGTTTCGTACTGTGTAGAAACCTAAAAGTTGTTTTTTTCGGTGTAGATGATTCCAGTCTATACTAACAAGGCAAACTTTTTATTTTTTTTTCAATAATTTACTGATATTCCAATTTAATTTTCATACTTTTTTTTATTTCCTATGGCTATTAGGTAGCTGTTGCAGGGAATTCAAAGAAGTAAAAAATAAAAAAATGTATTTTTCCTTTTGAGTAGTTGTAGTTCTCTTATCAACGTGGAAATTAAAAGCACTAAAAATAATGTATCATTTATTTATTTAATACCATTATTAAAGAAAAGGGAAATGGATTGACTGATAAACCTCAAACAAATTGTATTTTTTCATTTATTTTTTTATGAAGTTTGGAATACCTCATTGCATGACTTACTATAAAAGGTTAATGTTTCTATTTTAAAATTAACATTATATCTATGCTTATTTAAGTTATGTTTATATTACATTACTTTCTTATTTATTATTTTATATCTTAATTTCTAGATCGGCCTACTGGGTCATACATTGTTAATGTAACAGGTACATTTTTTTTATTGATTATGAGGGGAGATGGTTTAGTCTTATCATATTAATGTAAATTAGTGTATTTATATGGTATCCGCATATTTGGTGGCTTGGTAAGAATCCAGATTTATGTTATTTAAATATAAATTAACAGGTGTTTTACATGTTTTTTATTACAATTAAATACTCGCTGTCAGCAAATTAATTTCCTTTTCTGTTTCAGGTAAGAAGATAACCTTAACTTTGGTGTCTCATACATTTGTAGTAAGTACGCCAAGGTAAACCACTATGCTTAACATTTGATTGCTGTAATATTTTATCATTATAAAACTGAACGTATAACTAAAATTAAATCTTCATTTCTTTCATTTGTATGTTACCATTAACTTTACTTATTAAAGGTCAAAAATTATTTATCGTTATTATATTTAGTAGGGAAATGTTTCTAGACATCATCTAGGTACTAATTCTGTTATAAAATAAAAGTAGTTGTATTTATTTTTTAGTTCCCTTTAAATAATTACAATGTAAATTTGAGTGCCAGTTATCTATCTTGTAATGGATTAATAACGAGAAAAATAAAAAATATTAACTAGAATTATTGCTTCAATAATTCTATTTCTGTCAGCATATGTGTAATGTTGTGGGTTGTATTCCCATCTTAGTCAGCCAATATTTATTTCGCGGAGATTCCGAGAAATAAAACTTGACATTCTCACACTGAGAATTAAAGAAAAATAATCTGTATGTAAGTCTCATATTTAATTATCATTAAGAGATATAATTTGAGTATATTTTAACATATTATTTGTAACACCTAACGAATATTACGTCAAAAATCTAGATTTATTTTCACAAACTCCTTTTAATATTTTGGTTTAACGGAAAATTAGTTTATAGCAAGAACAAAGTTTTATATAATTTAATTATTCGTTTTATTGCCTTTCTATGGTATAAATAGCCTAATACATGAATCGTAATAAATTGACCTTACACATTACCAGCTTAGCTGAAGTACATCTTCTCTTCTTCCTGTCTTTTTCTTCTTGTAAATGCCTACATTTCTTCACGCTCTGATTTCGGTCATTCATTTCTATAATAGACTTCACTTCTTTATTGATATTATTATTCTTATTTTTCATATATAACTAAATAAGGCTAAATCCATTCAAAAGTTTGTTGATTTTCTTTAAGGATTGGTATCCGAAACACATCGTATCCTTAACAAAAGGAGGATGGTCCGGGTGTTTCTAATGAAAAAAATTCAAATAGTCATTAAACTATTTAATGTGACCTAACGTTTCGCCCCATCGTTGCAGGGCTTCATCAGGGCTAAAAAGATACAAACAATTAATTGAGGTAAAAAAGTTAGAAAATCGGTAACATACTTATAAAAAAAAGTAAGTTAGTAGCAAGCATCTTAAAAGTAAGCAAATAGATAACTTACCTTTTTTTACCTTATTTAAGTTGTATCTTTTTTAGCCCTGATGAAGCTTGCAACAGTTAATAGTTTTATGACTATTTGAGTTTTTTCTTTGACTACACACGGACCTTCCTTTTATTATTACACACGGTCAATTATCGCTCTCCCAGTACATCCTAACCTTATTAAAATCCTTGTCTTACAACATAAAATAATAATGAATTAATCTTTATTTGTTATTTGTGAATGACAAGTGATATATATTTATTCTATAGAGCATATATTGATATAATATAAATTGAAATTCATTTCTTTTTTTATTCGATTGAAAAAAATATTATGAAAAATAAATTTATTAATGAATTGCTTATTCATGATTCACATAAAATATAATTTTTGTATTAATTAATTTAGACTAAATTGAGTAGCTAATATTTAGGGTTGCGGTGCTTTTTGTATCCTTTAACTTATTTATCTTTTATAGTAAAAATGTTTCCCAAACCCTCCAAGCCACTTGAATATCCATCTTCCTACCGTCCTATTTCACACGTGCCCATTAATTTTTAATTTTTAGATAATTAATTTATGGATGCGTTAACGAAATTTCAGATTGGAATTTGATAAAGTTTATATTTAGGACCATTCAAATACCAATATGCACATTCTAAAATATTGTATGAATAGTCAGAATAGTGGTAAAGATAAAAATTAAAGAAGTAAGATCATATTTGTATGATACAGGCATGTAGAGAAAGTTCTCTTTTGTAGTACCATGATAACATTTATACATTAAAACGTCTTGAGGCCATCTTCTTTGCAGGTGCCTAGGAGGATTGTTAGGAATAGAAGAATAAGCAAGGTTAGAAACTAGTGAATTTGAGTGGTTAGAGAATTTAAAAATAAAAAAAAGTGAAACATTTTTTAATGAATGCTAACGTTGTATGCCTTCTTTTGTGTTACGCATGTAATCAAGATGAAAATTTTAGAAGTAAATCGAACAGTTTCATATTAGCGGTTTAAGGGAATATATAATAAAAAGAAATAGTTCTAAAATAAATGTTGCGACGAATTTTAAATTTTATTTCTTACACTATTCGACTGTTTTTTTGTTTTTTTTTTGTAAACCATTAGTAGAGGGGAAAATGTTATCTGAGGTTTAAGAAACCAAAAACAGTTGCAAATTAACAAATAAACATTTATTCAAATTCAGACTAATAATCTACTCGTATAATAGAAAAAATCTTACTTTACTTTGCAACATACAAGGGCCAATGTAGAAATGCTATCACACCTCTATTATTTAGCACGATGCGTTAAATGCATGGAACAGCATAGATGGATGTTACAAATCATGTGACGCTCTATCAAAGTGTGACCTATGCCAGTTCAACCACTGCTGATTATAAAGAATGCCAGCCCTACAAAAACCTAAAAAAAAGGCTTCACCCTATCTCTCCCCAGCGGAGATATCAACCCACCAGATCTGTGGATAACTACCTCACAATGCTTGGTGGAAAAGAACCACAAATTAAATTCGTGGCCACCTCGATTTCAACCCCAACGTGATCAAACCCAGATATCACATCCTTCATCATTATTAATCACATCTAATTATAACTATAAATTATCTTTCCCTACTCCGCCTAATGCCCAACTACTCATTTAACAAAGTTATTAAAATCTTTTCTTTATAAATTTAAATCTGTAGTTTTCCTTCTTCAAATTTATCTCTTCATCAACCAATCCATTAATAACATTTGTTGAGCCTTTATAAATTCTTCTTTAGAATGGGGATGGTGTTCAAAATCATTCAAACGAACTAGTATGTCGAACGACACAGTAATTGGCTTAGCCCTTATTACTGAAGCACGACTGACCTTTGAACGAAGCTTCAACATAACACATATCAAAGTTACAGGGCATGTCAGGGTGGCGTTGACATTCATTAAACTTTTATTTTCAGTATTCTCTGTTTTTATCTTCACCAACAATTCTGACTATTTTCTGTTTGAGTATTTTGAGAGGGTTGGGAATGTTTACATTTTTAATTAATTATTAAAGCAGTTGGAACATAGTTTCATTTATTTATATAACCTGTTATATAATTTATTTATAATATTTTCTTCTTATTTCGATATACTTAATTTATGTTTTTAGTAACAACAATAAACCCTCAAGCACATTGTTATTATTTTATTTTTAATTTACAAATATAATATAATAACTATATTATCTTACATTATTAGCAGTATAACTGAGTATTGTGCAGGCCAAGTTGAATGAAATAGCAATAGTAGAAGCCGTAACATGGATGTATTCATGGTATAAAGGGAGGAGTAAACTCCTTCAAGAGAAATATATTGCTCTTAGTCTAACGGCCCTCTGTTTTCCCAGCCTCTTCCATCTCCAATCTCTCAGTCCGAAGCTGTAATTTCGACAACAGGCACCACTAACCTATATTAGGCAGTTGATAAAGAGGCCCTTGTGGACTAAAGATATATCTAAACATCGTGAAGTAATGAGATATCCTCAGGAAAATGAGCGCTATGAAGTAACTTTAATAATTGGTAAAACGTTTATATATAAAAAAATTTTTTGAATAAAGGAAAAAATAATCAGAATGTTCAATATGAAAAAAAGAAATCAGCGAGGTCATACAAGTGGTGTAAAGGTAAAATAAAAATAAATATTTATTATAAATAAAATCATATATCTGACGTCGTAGAATTAATTATTGTTTCATGCTATAAATTTCATTAATATTAATGTTACTCTTTGTTTTGCTTTTTGTTTACTAATATACCGAAAATATTGGAACATAAAAAAAAATGGGACCGGAAAATCGTTATTAAGTCTTGAAAAAAAAAAAAATTGAAACCAATAACAAAACTTAAATTTTATTGCTTGCAACTTCCGGTTGTTTTTTATAAACCAGTAATACAGGGTAAAATTGATATCGGTGGTTGAAGAGTCCAGACAATTTGAAATAAATAAATACACATTTGTTCAATATAATGGAATTATATTGAATAAATACACATTTATTCAATATAATTCTTTTATTACATTTTTATCGTGTATGTAACCCAACAGAAAGGATACAATGTAAGCCGAAACGTTAGAGTTTATTAAACAGTTTTTATGGTTGTTTTGTAATCGTAACTTCCATTCTGAACACCTTCTTTCGATACAATATTACAGTTGTATAATCAAAATCTCTTAAAAGATTCACGACATCTAGAAAATGATTTGCCATTTTGTAATATTTAATACATTTTTTCAACAAATTCAGAATTTGAATTTTAGGAAAATTGGTTGGCAGAACTTATAAAATGATGCAAGGGGCTTACAGAATTTATTTGAGTATATGTTATTTTTTGTTTTATTTAATAGGTCAGAAACGTAAAACTTTCCCTGAGTAAGAAATAACTCGATTTAACATCACTTACAAAACCATAATTTGAAAAATATTTATATTTTTATAAATGAAAATAATTTGATTTGGAATTTTTTTAAAAAGTAATTCCAAGCTTTTGTTTTGAACGCTTATTTATTGACAACAAAAACATATGTACTAAAATATTGTTTTAAATTAAAATATCTAAATATTATATCCAGAAGATAAATAAGTTAAAGGAGGTTGCTTACAGAATTTATTTAAATATATGTTATTATTTATTTTGTTTAAAAATCAGAAACATAAACTTTCTCGGAGTACGGGTAACTCGATTCAACATCACTTAAAAAAGTATAATTTGAAGAATATTTGTATTATAATTTTTTTACATATAAATTTCAGGATCCTGAATTTCAGTAAAATTGGTAAGCTAAACTTGGAAAATGAGGCTTTAGAAGGCGCTTAAAGAATTTATTAAAGATATGTTATTAATTTATTAAAAATATGTTATTAATTTATTAAACATATGTTATTAATTTATCAAACATATGTTATTAATTTATTATCAGTATACTAGGCTACTAACTCCAAGGACCCGGGTTTGAATCCGTCTGCTTCTGAGAATTATTTTCTGTTTCACTGTAGCCATGAGTGAGCTCTGTAGGTTCCAGACACCTCCGGAGTCCACCCAGCCTCATCAGTGTATTGAGTGTATTGACCCTTAATTGAGTAAAAATCTGGCGATCGAGCGTGATTTTGACCAAATCACCTCCTTGCTCAACCGTTGGTCTAGTAACAGGACTTACTTACAAAGTACTGCACTATCGACCCTTCATGGGTTATAGCAGTACAGATTTATTTTTTTAAAAATATGTTATTAATGTTTTTATTTAATTAATCAACAATATGGACTTTCAAAACTAATGTGTTTAATCACATTCCTAAATAATAACATTTGTTATCTGGTGAGATTTAGAAGACTAATCAATTACAATCATGAACAAAATGTTTGTTAAGTTGGCTCTATCCCACCATGTGACAGTGATACTTCCTTGTTGTTCTCCCGACAAATACCCTTATAAGAAAACACCTCCCTTTATCCTTAATCTTTTAGCACAGGTTTCTCCTTTACAATCTTGAAATACAAGATCCCAACTGACCGATTTATTCGCTATACATCTTTCTCGTAGATCCCCTTACTTTATTAATCTCTTCATATTTTACCCTTTTGGCTTTAGATGTTATTTATTCGGTATATTTGTTGTAGATCGTTTTAGTTATAGTTCTGTTTACTTTAGTACAAATATTATTTTAAAAAATGGGTGCATTGATTGAAAAAGGTCTTTTTAATTTATATAAGTAAGTTGGGTACTATCAAGATTGAATGGCTATTAATCTAAAAAAAACATTGATTATTATTTTTCACTGACACTGACGTGAAATATCTTAGTATGATTAAATTAGTCCAGTGAATCATTGACGACTTAAGTCCTTAATTTTAGATAAGGAAGGCACTGAAGCTCATTTCTAAAAATAAGAAATACAAGTTATTTTCAGGTACTAGTGTATAAGATTATTCTGGCCGGGGCATCACTAATTGGATTTTTATAATACTTTAAGGCTACTTGTATCTATTTGAATAATGTAAATAAATGTTATATCTATAGTACTTTATTTGTTTTTAATATTTATTTTGAAGTTATTGTGTTTTGTCCTTATTTTAGACTTAGCTTTAATTATCAGTATTTGTGTGTTTGCTTGAGCATTTTTTTCTGTTTTTTTTTTTTGTAATATTATAAATTATAATATTTGTAAATAAATAAATTAATCAGTTTATTTTCCGATAATAACTCCTTCTTTTATAGAAGTTTATTATCCAATGATTATTTTGTGAAACCGTCATCGAATGTATAAACAGCTATTGTGTTGTCCGATACATTTGACCTCATTATACCGTTCTAGTCCAATTCTACCAGGCGTATCCAAATAAACCAACAATTCATTCTTGTTTCTAGCCAATCCAATCCAACTATGTTTAAGTATCTTTTTCTTTTTTCCTTATTTATTTACTAATTAAAATTAATAAGCTACATGAAAAAAAACTCAATATTACAGGCCGGGAATAATAAGTATTTCTTGCTCAACTACAAAATGATTTACTATTTAAAAATAAATAGCCTAAAAGTTAAAATTGCGAAACTTATCAGCATACCTTTAAGGTGCGTTTACAGGATACAAGTTGACTAGCTTGACAGTAGGAATAATTTTAAATAAATAATTTAAAGACAGGACACTGAACTCGCATGACAGTAATATTTGTTTTCAACATCAAGACAGAAGACTGTGTATATGCATATGTTCATATTTAAAGGGTAAATTAGTATTATAGCTGAATTGGTAAATACACCTTCGAATAATGACAAAAGGATACGTTGAAAGTGGGTAAGGGTTAGGATATAAAAAAAAATTAATTGTGCTCACACGAAATTTTTAGGATGTTTTAATTAAAACGTTTGTTAGATAAATAAATCATTTGAGACTAACTGTATTTTTTAAAAAAATATTTATTTATTGCTATTTACAACTGTACATTATAATACATTATGTAAATCTGATCTAAGTTAAATTGGAGTGTTACAGGCGTGTAGAGAAACTTGGTAGCACACTAATGACATTTTACATTAGCTGGTCTCGTGGCCATTTTCTTTTCAGGCGCCTCGGAGGATTGTCAGGAATGGAAGAGGATGGAAGATCGGAAACTAGGAGGTTTGCTAACTGTATTTAAAGTTGAACTGCTGTAGTCGATTATTTCTCACGTTATCATGAAACAGGATACCAAGGCCCTGTTTTATAATGAAAGCTAATAGTACTGGTTCATAGTGCAAGTATAGACATAATGTGATAATTTCACTAATACTCATTTTTTTTCACCCCTATAAAGGGAGGACTATTAGTGATATTACTGGAGTTAAAAAGTACTAAAGTACAACTTACTCTTGTACAAGTCAGTTTAATTTTATTAAGTTAAATCGACAAGACTAATCTATTAGTTTATACTTTATTATTAAACAGGGCCCTGGTGTCCCATTCGTAATCATTTCATAGAATATCCTTTATTAACTAGGAATACAAGTTTTAGATTTTAATACTTACTTCATTTACATATCTGATTACATTTCACCAGTGCAGCGAAATTAGGAATTCAGGATCGGTATATTTTTATGCATAATAATGATCCGAAACACAGTTAACAAAGGTAAAGACTAGTTATTATTTAATATTCGCCAGCAACTTCATATCACTCCAAAGTCTCCTGACTTAAACATAATTGAAAATTTGTGGCATATTTTTGATAAAAATGTTCGAAAACACCAAATAGCCTGAGGACACGACCTCAAGGATCTTTTACAGTAAGAATGGAAACAAATTAACACGGCTTTAATTAAAAACCTCGTCCACTCAATGCCGAGTCATTTACAAGCAGTAATAGGTGCCAACGGACTTCATACAAAATATTAAATTTATAAAATAGTAATAAAACGCAAGTTGTGCAAATACTTTTTTTTATGAAAGAAGTTTTTCATTTGCATTTTATTTGTATTTATTTATTTATAGACATACTTTTTATTTTTGAAGTAAAAGCTTTTTTTTATTGCATAAATTCAGAATTTAATAAAAAAAAAAAAAAAAAAAAAAAACGCGGTGTGCAAATACTTTCTTAGGCCACTTTACATACTGCTACTACTGAAAGATAGATAAAGTCCTCTGACACGAATAATCTGATTGTTTTTATTTTTTTAAATTGTGAAAGTGTTTCGCGCACAAAAAAGCTGGCTTGGTGTACTTATAATAGTCCGGTATTATCATTTAAAGTCTTTTAAGAAGAAAACGAAAGCAATATATACGTCTTAACATCAGGCTGAAAGATGGAATATAGGGGGGAGATATTTTAAGGCTGTCCACCTAAAGTCATTGTTTCAGACAGGCTTCAGAGGAAACAGTTATTTATGATCCAAATAATTAGAACTATAAATCCTTAAATAAAAAGTGGTGTAAGGAAGGCAAACCTGGAGTTTTTGATATATTTAAATTATAAGAGTAAGTCGTTTAAAGTTTTTTAGGAATGAATAACAGCTTTTTCTGTTAAAATCTGTCTAACAAACATAAAACTGTTAAAGTTAATAAGAACATTAGTTTTATTTTAATTTTTTTATTAAAAACTAAAAAATAACTAGGTGCCTATCCGTTGAGAATTATATTAAGTAAATGATTAATTATATAATTTTATTTATGAAAATTTATTTTAATGAGTCCAGCTTTCATAGCACCACTTTCAAAGGCTCATCATCATATTTTGAACATACATACTGTTTTATATTTTCAATAATAACATTAGTATTTAAAGCATTGAGGAATGAAATAAAATTTGTACAATAAATATAATTATTCCATTTATCGGGCTCAGGTCTAGAGTTTCTCGGTTGCACAGGCGTCTAAATCCTAAAGGTTGACTCATCCTTCATCAGTAGGTATTAATTAAAAGTTGCAACGTCTGTACCTTCCTTGTTGTCATGATTTTTTTTTTTAGGGGAATGGGTGTCAATTTAATTAGATAATTAAAAATAATTAATCTTCTAATGAATGTCAATATTTATTGGTTCGTACTATGCGTCAGACCAACAAATCTTTTCATTGAGTTCGGAGCCTACCCAAGAAGGGGGCCTCTTCACTAGCTATTGGAAAACGTAAAATTGATTATGCATCAAAAAGACCCATCTCTTACACGCTTGGTAAGCAACGTATCCTTCACATTAAGCGTACAGGACATTAAGTGTATCCTGTATTAAAATGTACAGGAGTCTTTGGGTTTTATTTATCGAGTCGGTAGTTCAATGCATATTAGAACTGTTTTCCGCCACATTGATGTTAATCATTGTTATTTATTTCGTATTTTATTCATATTATATAATTATTTGTATTAAATGTTGGAAGATGAATATAATTATGTTAATGTTGTATTCGTAATTAGGCATCGATAGACGGAGATGTAATCCGAAATATCTATGAATTAAATGTTTCAAATTCGGAACATTGATTATTTTGACTGAAAAAAAAAAAAATTTTATATGTATACATTATAATAAAAGAAATTTTAGTGATGAAATCAATGTAACAGAAGTGGGTATCTAAAACTTGTCTGGGGAATTCCAATGTTGTTCTAGATCAATGATTAGCTAGTAGATCTTGGTTATCAAAATAAACCTCATGGTACAAAAGGTTACCCATGCAGTTAAATACCTAACAAATCTTTTTTCTTACTATTTTAATTCTATTCATTCATCGCAAGACAAAAAAGGAAAAATCCCCTTGTTGGAAGTCCCTCATAGCCATAAATTATGAGAGGACATTGATCTATAGCAGAAAGAAGATGAAGTCACGCCTGACCATCCTTCAACACGTTGCAACATCTTCATTTTAATAAGCACTGCATAAATATCTACCTAGCCTATGCCTCCAGTAAAATTATTGTTTATTCTATTATAATTTTAGTGTTTGTGCCACATTTTTTTTATAATTGTCGAGTTAGGGCATGTTTCATTCATTCATTTCTTATCTCATTTTATTTACTACCTATTTATTGATGTTTATGTACTATTCATTGCTAAGCATTTCACTTTTTATTTTAAACTATAGTTTCATTTTTGTTCAATAAAATAAATAAATGTATAAATAATCTATTTTATTTATTCTATAAATTATGAATTGAAAAACAACTTTATTATTTTGTGACAAAGTCCTTTAATTGTTTACTATCGCTCCTCCAAAAGTGGAGTAACAATTATTTCTATACCATACTACTCGTCAATATGTATATTGGTTAGTTTATAATAGTAACCGCCTTTCAAGAGGGAAAATTTCTTTCCCTTCAGGCTTAATTCTTTCCTGCTTTAGTTAAAGTTTATATTAGAATACACGGCATTTTTCGGCAGCAGTTCCCACCACGTTAAGTTATAAATGTTGATATTTAAACGTTTTTCATCTTTCCGACTGATATTACTCAAGGATGCTTGTTGTTTTTTTCGACCAAGAAACTCTATTGTCTGACAATCTTCAGTATTAGATATTTAATATTAGAATACAAATATAAAAAATAAAAATATTACAGATATTACAAAATAAAAAATATTAGATATTATATATTTATTGCATTATTGGATTCTATAACCAGAAACTATATATGAAGCATTTATTTTATATTTAATTAATAGGTAATACACTTTGTAATGTTTTAATTCATTAATCAAAAAAGAACTTATAAACAAATATACAATAGTGTGAGGGGACTATACAATTTTTTAATTGACAAAGTACGAAGAAAATGGTCAGGGTTGCGTTA
>NW_027116730.1:12575-23139 GCF_000696795.3 Halyomorpha halys | reverse complement strand
CTCCGAGGCGTCTGAAAAGAAGATGGCCACGGGACCTTCTAATTTAAATTAATGCTTGAAGTACCACCAATGGGTGGTTCCTTCCCAAGATTTTCAAGTGTAAATGAAACATACAATATATTTACTTATTTTATTTATTATTCGTACAGTTGAAAAAAAAAAAAGATTTCCGTAAAATAATGTTTATTTGGTTAAATAATATTCATTAACAGTTGAAATTTGACTCTTATTTTATGATTCTGTATTACCATTATTTACCTATATTAAAAAAATCTGTGAAGATCACAAAACTTCCACTTAGAGTTGAAATTGAATTTAAGTGAAAGTAGTTAATGGGATCTGTTAAAATCGGCATGGGACCAACTAGGTATCAACCTTCACATTTCCTAAAAATTTTATTAAAATCCGATTAACGGTTCAACACAAATTAGACAACGTATATACTCCAGTAAAAATAACTTAAAATTTGGCTGTACTTTGTAGTAAGTATAAATTAATTTCTATTAATGGATTCACACAAAAACACTTTTTTTTTTTTTTTGACTGCCGTCAAAACAGCCCTGGCGAAGCCTTTGCAACGTGGGGCGAAACGTTGGCTCAATAAAATAGTATAATATCTACTATTTGAGTTTTTTTTACCACACCCGGACCATATTCCATTCGTCTATACACACGGTCAATCAATAATCTTCCCGATTATTTTCTAAGAATGATTTCAAAAAATTAATGATATTTTCTAAAATAAATTCACAAAATGATTTTTTCCCCTTTTTTTTTTTGAAATACAAAATATTGATTTGGAAAAACTGTATTTCAGGAATCATTGAACATATAAACTCTACTTGAAGCTGTATCAATAGATTATTAATTAATTTGCTATAATTGCTATTGAATTTTTTTTTTCTTGAAACCAGAGTGAAAATAAGCGAGGAACTTTGAAGAAAGTAGTAAATGAAACGTTGATATTTGTCAACTTCACTCCTACGCACTGTTATTTATCACTACAGCACTGCACAAACCGACTAGTTGATACTCGCATGCGCTTGCATATTCTTTATATGAACTTTACCGATTCGAGGTAGGAAAAATTAAATTCTTTATTAAAAAAAAAATCCTTATCAAAGGTCACATAGTCGAAGATTTGCGCTAGTAAAATATCCGTATGAATAGCAGTTTCCATGATTTTGCTACCATGAATGACTATACTAAAATAAATTCATATATGTAGATTACTCGTTCGTTGGGAAAAATATTGGTGTTAAAAAACGGTATCTTGAAAATTTTGAACATACAGGATTCTATTGTGGCTCAAATTGAATCTGGTTTAATGAACCATAGTAGCTTGAAATGATTATTTTCTAAGTGAATGGAATATGGTCCGGGTGCGTTAAAAAAAAAACTCAAATAGTAGATAATTATACTATTTTATTGAGACAACGTTTCGCCCCACGTTGCAGGGCTTCGTTAGGGCTGTTTTGACGGCAGTAAAAAAAAAAATGTTTTTTTATTTTTATTTTATTGTTCATCCAGATTGGAAGGAGCAGAAAATGAAAGAGATTTTAGTCCTTACTAAAATTAGGCATGGTAAAAAATTTAAATACTCCCTTCTGACTATTTTATAGAACAGTCAGAAGAATTCCTTTTGTATAATCTGATGATATTAGCTGGTTTTTTGAAAGTTCGTTCGATGGATTAGAGGGAAAAAGTTTTAAAAAAATAACTGTCAAACTGTATACAAACTCGAATAAATATTAATTATCGAGAAAATTTAAGTAAAGATTATAAACATTTGCACATCGAGCTGTCATAACAGGACACCATTGATGGATCAGATATCACATACTATTCCAGCAAAAATATATTTTTATTTTCAACATGTCTAGCATTATTATAAATAAACTACATGGCATGTATAAATGAGGCATAATAATGATTGATTAATCGACGGCCCATGGCCAAGTATTTCCTTCGGTGGGAGTATGTAACTGGAGTTTGGTCTGGGTTCCAATCCCCCCCCCACCTGTGGAATCTAGGGAATGCAAGGGCGGGCCAATCCGTTTTGGAAGAAATAAAGTAACAATCGGAGTGATTTAAATTAAAGATTTACATTAGAGGACTTGGTGCACCTATATTAACTTTTCTAGGAATTGAGAAAAATCGTACTTTATTTGAAAATTTATTTTACAAGTATCCTCCTTGTTCGAATCAATGTGAAAGAACTTAAACTATCGGAAACTATTAAAGAAATATTACAAAAAAATTATTTGAAATGTACCACGCAGTTTAATCTTAGGACAAGAAGAACAAATCATGATTAGTGGTAAATGGGAATAACAAATTATGAATGAGTAAAAAATTGTGTTTTTCATTTAGTTAATTACGGTGTACCTTTTTATACAACTTTTATTTATAAATGTTATATAAATTTTCTCATCATATGAAGTGTGTTAATCTCTTATTTTTAATTACTTAAATTGAGGCATAATTTTAAAAATATCTTGTGACCAAATGTGATAGGACACGAATGATCTTGAATTGAATATTTTCCGTTATTTCGCTTCGGTAAATAATTTAACCTTCTGACTACTATTTCTTAATTGAATCACTTTGACATTGATTCATCAAACATTTCTGTGAACATGTGAAATTACAGAGCATTGCTGGCCTCCATCTTCAGGAGCGTTTAATATCTTTTTTTTCTATTATAATTTTCAGTTCAATTTTTTTTTCTTTTAGTATTGTCATTATTATACAAATGTTTTAAAAATTTTTCGTGGCTTATTTATGTTGATGGGCAATTTATTATGTATCAGGCTATAGTTTTCTTCGCGGATTAATTTCCCAAACTGAAAAAAAGGAGAAAATAAAGTTTGAAATATGAACTAAACAGATATAATTGAATAAATTTATGAACTTGGTAAAGAAAATGTTTTCAGTGATCCGTTTATGAGAGGATAATAATAAAAATATAGATACATTCAAACTATAATAATACATTGTATTTATTCATAAGAAATTCCGTATGAATAAATATTGTGTATCTGTTATAGTTAGACCTATAGTGGGTAATCCAATCAAGTAATAGTTTTATTTGGAAAAGAAATCCTACCGCATTTCTGTTCTGTCCGTAACACAGTCCACTTTTTTATAAAACTTAATAAAATGTCATGAACTTTCTTTGGCAACTTATATAACCCTATGAACGTATTATACCCCAGATTATATAACTGTAAATGTTCATTTCTCTCGGACGTCCCTTCAGTAACGGCACCTAACAGTGTTATGGCGCTATACATTGTGGCGAAAACAATGTCGATGGTTCGCTGAAGGAGTGGGGTACGATTAGTGCGACCATTGTTTCGGGACTTAGGCCGTTGGAAAAAAAAGAAGAATGTGCTTTATTAGAGCTTTATTCCCCAATTCAAGGATGAACTTGAGCAGAATTCTCAAATTTTTGAAAGCTATTTTTTTTTCTTCACGTATCATTTTTACTCCCATGTTTTTTACTATGTACATACCAATAAATGTATTCTCACCAAAAGGAAATACTATGAACTGTATACTTATTATTTTTATTATTATTAGAACCTGTCCCAATTATGGTGAATTTTTTTAAGAAGCGGTCCTGATCTGCAGAATTATTCACGGTGTTAAAAGGATTGGATAGCTCTTAGTAACTATGTTCGACTGGAAAAACACATTTTGTTACCATTGCTTTGTTTTTATCATAAATACTATAGTGTTTTTGTAAATTGTTCAATCGTTAATATCATTGTTTTTAAAGTATACAACGTCTTTTTTTAAAGCCTTGTTATTTATGTTTTTAGTTAAAATTTCACACATTTGCACTTTGCAGGGCTTACTAAAAGCCAATTAAGAAAAAAACAAGACCCAAACTTTTTAAAACAATTCCTAAGTTTAAAAAATATATAAACAAAAACTAAAAATAATAAAATATTATTAATAACAATATGAGAAAATAAATGTCGGTGGACAGTTTTTATTTGATGATACCCAGCCTTCAAGTCCAGTGTCCATGTACGTTACCAGCTTCCGGTAGTCTATTACTTGTACTTCTCGGTATTTTTGCCTGCCGTGATCTTTTTTTTCAACGCTCACAATGGACTATTGTACGCAGACGTAATGTCAATAATGATTCCCTGACGTTTTGAACCCAACAACAGGAACTTGGGTGTTCCTCCCGGATGTGGTAACATAGTTCCTGTGGGCATCTCCTCTCCTTTACGTACGTCACCCTGTCTTGCTTCAGTGGGATATCCTGGACATTCCTTCCGGTCGCCCCGAGGATATCTACTGCTTTAAAAAAAATATCCTGGTATTCCCTCTTGAGTCGTTGTCTCCAGTCCTCAGCTTGATTGATTGCCCTAAATTTTAATCGCACTTTCAAGATGCCCTTACTGAATCCCAACAGTCAAACCTATTTTCGCCTCCCCCTCTACTTCACAAGGGCCAGGGTGATTAATATACACTGACATACTTGAATCCGGTGTGTCTCCACAGCTTCTCGACACATGATAGTACTGGAACTACTGGTATCTATCCGATATCTCAATTCTGAAATCTCTGTTATAGGCAAACCACCGTTCTGTCCTCTCACATGGTTGTTATCCAACGTGCGGTAGCCCCTCTGTGGGTACGTTACTCAGAACTCTCCTCATTTTTTAGCTGTTTCTCCTGTTCGTCACTAAGTCATCCTCTAGCCTTGCTTACTATCCTCTCGATCATAGTCTCCTCCTTCTGTTTCTGTCCTCGAGGTCTTGGACAATTCAGTGGCTTCACTCGCGTATCCGTTTGTCCTTCGAGAGATTCTCCTCCTCCGTAATCTCTTAAAAATCTGACCTCCATCGGTTCAGGCACATTTTGCTCCCTCCGCCGATACATATAGGGACAGTGTCGAGCAATATGTCCTTCTGTCCCACATTCAAAACAACGAGTGTGGTGGCATTGTACTACCAGGTGTCCGGCTTTACCTCACTCGTGGCACTTACTGTCCACTCACCAATCATTGTTTCTAGGTTCAGCTTGGCTCCTTCTATTTTCTGTGTTACTAGCTCTCTCTATTCTATCACCGCTGTGTTCTGTCCTTCTCCAAGTGTTGGGCATGTTTCTTGGCCGATGATATTCTATCGGAGTCCATCCCGGGTCCTCTACTTCTATTTGGGTCTCCACCTCTCTAGCGCTTGTATCTATGAGATCTTGAGCAATTTCCACAAACGAGCACTCTCTCACAAATCCCTCCGTCTTCCACAGCTCTTTCGCCAATTGAACATTTAGTATCATGGGCAGGAATTGCATCCGACCCTGTACCTGGATTGTTTCCATCATCTCGCTGAGTTTATCTGCAATTTTGTTTTGTGCCAGGAGTTCCGCGGCATACTGCCCTACTAGACTGTTTCGGTTTTTTGTCTCTCGGAGCATCATAAATATGTCTTCCTCTGGGGCCCACCGTCTACCTCCAAACGCCTTCTTTAATCTCTCCTTGATAGCTCTCCATGGGGTCTCATTGCCTTTGTCTTGAATCTGATTGAGGATACTCCTCTTCATTCTGCAGACGAACGCTGCTTTTAGTGCATCCGCATCTTCGCTATCGAGTAGATTTTTGGTGGACTTTTTTTCAATTTGGCTAATTAGTCGGTCAACCCCTTTTATGAAGTGGCCAAGTTCTCCCGTTTCCCCTGTAAACCGTTCCAGGTCAGAAACGGCCTTCCTCAATTCTTGGGCGATTGCCGTGCGTACTTTTATCCACTCCAGTCTTGTGGCGTGGGCTTCCGCTGGGGATACTTTCGGTAGTGGAGCAAGCTCCGGGGGTCGAGGATTCACCACCATTGGAGGTCCGTTCTATACCCCATTTTGATTTCAAGCTTCCAGGTTGAAGACTGTTTGTTTAATAATCCCGTTGCCATTAGCAGCCATTATTTAAAAAAATCAGAGTGAGAGGAAAAAAACTGAAGATGACAAAATAACATCAACAAAAAAATTATTTTTAAAAGGAAAAATTGCTCCGGTCTATAAAGTTCTCGAATTGCGGTACCAGTTAAACGTTTGTGAGCACAAAAATTGGAAAATAGAAAAGGGGGAGAGAAATGATCAACTCAGTTGAATTTCAAATACTGATTTTTTTTCAATACCCCTACTTTGAATATTATTAATAAAAAATATATTTATAAATTATGTACAATTTCCTGCACATTGTCCTTTTACTGGAGCAGTGCTCTATTCTAAGGAATGGCTGAGTACAAAAAACATTGTGGAAATTTAATTGAAGTTGGCATACTGGGGCATACGTTATTTCTTGTCTTTTTTCACTAAAAATTAAAATATAAACTTAAAACTAATAAAACTGTGTCACTTATTTAGTTAATGGTCGGCTTGTGGTGTTTGCTTCTGTAATTCCTGCCATCGAACTGGTGGAGGCGCTGGTAACAATGTTTGGAAGAGGGGATTGGTTAGATATTGGAGGGAGTCAAAAAACTTGATACGCCTCCGACTAATGAAATCCGATGAAATCAGATCAAGGAGCTGATGCAGTTCTGGAGGCTTCTTCCTCTTTCACGATCTAGTTCGGACGATCTTCCGCAGAATGTTGTCCTGGAAAGCCTGAATCTTGAAGAGATGGTCCTGTTTTCGAGGAACGATGCGATGACACCATAGAGTTTCTGCGGACATTCGAGGTGTATGAACTTATGACACAGAGTTGAATGCCTTTGTACAATCTATGGAGATCATGGCCTTAATATG
This sequence comes from Halyomorpha halys, assembly GCF_000696795.3. Lineage (NCBI taxonomy): Eukaryota > Metazoa > Arthropoda > Insecta > Hemiptera > Pentatomidae > Halyomorpha > Halyomorpha halys. The sequence continues at coordinate 16,380 of NW_027116730.1, read as the reverse complement.
GTTCCGATTGAAGCTTGAGTTTACTTCATTCTGGAGTCTCATGAGATGGTGTTCCGTGCTCAAGTGGACTGAAAACCTGTCTGCTCGTAAGGGATATCGGAGCATTCATCACAAAATTTTAAGGTAATTAAGATGATCTTTTCGTATACTTTAGCGAGATGTGGCAGCAGACTTATGGGCCTGTAATGATCGGCATCGAACCCTGTCTTCTTCAGCTTGAGGAGTGGAAACAGGATGGCTTGTTTACATTTTGCAGGGAAGTGTCAGGCTCAAGTTGTACAGATTTGCCATCATCCTATCATTTCTAATATTAATGCCCCCTCTTTTAATCTTAGTAAAATTCTTTTACCATCCCTCCAAATTCTTAAGCATGATAATCCATACCACATCCAAAATTCTTTTGAACTCAGAAACCTTTCACATATTATCTATCCGTATTTCAGCCAACTTTATTTTAATTTCACTTGATGCTGCAAGCCCTTTCACCAATATCCCGATTGACAAAGCACAGTATATCGTAGACGAAAATTGGAACCTTAGAACCTCACTCCTCAAGCCGAGGAAGACAGGGTTCGACGCTGACCATTACAGGCCCATAAGTCTGCTGCCACATCTCGCTAAAGTATACGAAAAGATCATTTTGAATTACCTTCGAAAATTTTGTGATGAATACTCCGATATCCTTTACGAGCAGACATGTTTTCAATCCACTTGAGCACGGAACACCATCTCATGAGACTCCAGAATGAAGTTAACTCAAGCTTCAATCGGAACCATGCTAAGGCCATGATCTCCATAGATTGTACAAAGGCATTCGACTCTGTGTCATAAGTTCATACACCTCGATTGTCCGCAGAAACTCTATGGTGTCATCGCATTGTTCCTCGAAAACAGGACCATCCCTTCAAGATTCAGGCTTTCCAGGACAACATGCTACGGAAGATCGTCCGAACAAGATCGTGACAGAGGAAGAAGCCTCTAGAACTGCATCAGCTCCTCGATCTGCCCACAGTAAAATAAAGTTGGCGGAGATATGGTTAGATAATATGTGAAAGGTTTCTGAGTTCAAAAGAATTTTGGATGTCGTATGGATTATCATGCTTAAGAATTTGGAGGGATGGTAAAAGAAATTTACTAAGATTAGAAGAGGGGGCATTGATATTAGAAATGATAAGATGGAGGGGGTTTCCAGGTTTATGTATTAGGGTAGACCGTGTAAGCGAGGAGCTAAGGAGTTATAGGATATGAATCTGTAATAGGTGTGACGGCTGATCTGTTTTGTTTCGAGAAGGTTTTTAAGAACTAGATTAAATTTTAACATAGAGTTAGTGTTTGGAATTAGAGGAAAGAAGAATTCCTAGTTCCTAGCTCTGCTATCATCCAACCAGCTAAATCTCAACTGTTTTATCTATATATTTTTTCTTTTTTTCTTCTGCTTCTTATTTTTTATTTATTTCTCTTCTTTTATATACGGTATATATTTATTTTCTATATTTTATTTTATTTTTATCTATTCTTTTTTTCTATGGGAGACCCCATGGACCTAATTAGCCCTAATTTAGGGCTACCTAAATAGTCCATGACGACGGTCAAATTTCCTTTGTCAGATCTGGTGACTATAAGATCGGGTGTACGATTGATCTTGTAAAAATAGGGGTGAGATATTAGGGGATTGAGCGGATTGGTGTTGGAGGTGGTTAGAAATGATGTTACAAATTCGCATGCGGGAAAGTTCTTTGTTGTTTTTCTAGTTCTCCGAACTCCTCTCTCATCCTTTAGTTGATTTATCTTGGTTTTTTTTTTTTTGGATTGAATGTTTCTTAGAGAGTTAGTTAAGAGTATTTTATTTGTTTTGTTTTTTAAATACTTTCTTGAACTTAAACATACTAATATTAACATGCTTACGATGTTCTTAAATTCACCTACTTCGAACCAGTAGTTTCGGGTTTCTATCCTAATACCATGCTTTGTATTACCAATCCACAAAGGATTCAGAGACCTGTTTACAAACAGATTGTACCGCACTGCTACCAGTGCCAATAGGTAATGTGTTATTCTGTTGCAACTTGTTAACTTTTAGGCTTTGTGCAGTGGCTATAAAGGGGTAGGGTGTAACCTTTGTAGTTTCAGATTACGACCGCTTCATTAAGAGCGAGTCCTCTTCATATAAACCTGTTCAGTTTGTCAAAGGATCGGTTCCCTCAAAGCTCTGTGTCCGTTTAGCCTCCCGATCGTGTAAGGACAAAGTAGAATTATATCTATTTAGGGAATTCAACGTTTATTTTGCATTTAATTAGGGTATTATTTGAATAAGGTTTAAATCTTGATTATTAGAAAGGCTATTATTTATTTTAAATTCATCGTATTGACCGGAATTTAAAAATATTTATATATTACAAGTGACGTTTTGAAATTTATAAAATATTACTAATGAGATAACTATTTATTTATTTCTAACTGAACTTATGTACACCTAATAAAGTTTGGGTATAGTTACAATCATCAAATCACCAAATCACCTCCTTGCTGCTCATTGTTGGTCTAGTAACAGTGTTTCCTTACAAAGTACTGCCATCCTGACTCTTCATGAGTTGTAGTGATACAAATTTAATTTAATTCTAATTTAAATATAATCGAAGATAATTTTTTTTCTCTCCTAAGGCTACATTATTATATAACGAAATGAATATTTATCAATTCTCTTTTGTTTCGGCTAGTAGGGATATTCACACTAAAGTTACGGATTACAACAAAGAAGTTATAAATTAACTGTAGTAAAAATAATTGCTCAGAAATCTAATAAATAATTCGCTTTAAATTCTGATTCGGGAGAGCTACAACCTGATTTATTAAAAGTTTGTTAAATATGTATTTATAAAAAAATAAAATATTTTGATCCGTTTTTGGGCTTGCTGTTGGCGTACGAGTATTATTTGAAGAACTGATTCAGCTTTTGGAAGTTTTCACCTTTTTAACTATTTTTTTCAAGTTGCGGCTCTTATTTCCCGAAGCAACACCCACCCTCCTTTAGCGAAACTGGGGATTACTTGTTGGGGGATTATTTGTTCTTTGTTTTCGTATTTTTTCTGATTATTAACACTCCATCGAAGAACAGGAAACCATCAAATTTCATTCTATTGGTGGGAGCCTGAATAAGGGAAAATATGTAAAGCCTCGACTCTAAACCTTCTGGTTTCTTAAAAAATTATAAAAGAAAGTTTCTTATAGACGTATTAGGAAATCGCTTTTCGAGGTGGCGGTAAATCGTTTAAGGAATGGACTACTATCAAATTTAGCAGATTTGTGAAAAGTTAAACAGTGCAAACAAACGTGAAATTCACCGGGAAACTGCTACTACTACTACTTTAGTATATGAATTTTCTTTTTAATGAATCATGAGGTTATAGATAATGCTACGAGATACTTGGTGGGCTAGAGCGACAACTATTTTAACAATAGTATTTTGTTAGGGTTTTAACATCTCCACTGCAAATTTCTTGTAGAGGACGAGCTATGTTGTCCTGAGTATTTTTGTGACACTTAACGCTTGCAAGCATCTCGCTTTCAGTTGCTTTACGAGCGGAGTGTAAGTAAGGTTGTTATCAAATATAATACTGAAATATGAAGAAGATAGTCAGGGTTGCGGTCAAAAAGAACGAAAATAGTTTTCAACTATATATTATTCGTCGTTTCACCCAACTTTGTAGGGCTTCAGCAGGCAGTTAAAGATCAAAAAACATCTTGAACAGTCTTGATGAAGCCCTTTTCTTTGTTGTTTTCGATCGCAATCCTGACCGTCTTTATA
>NW_027116730.1:6175-7435 GCF_000696795.3 Halyomorpha halys | reverse complement strand
TAAAATATTTGTTATTTGGAAATACTTCAAAATTTGCCTATTTCCATCCTAATCGCACCGGCATAAATTAAATCACTGGTCAGTATCAGAAGAGGGCTGGATAATTTTTTTTAGTTTTAAAAAACGATTATTTTTTTTGCTATCGATGTGAAATGTATTTTATTTATTTTTATATAAAAAAGTTTCATAATTTCTTGTAACATTGATGGCAATGTTGTTACACCTGACCTTTTTCTTTTATAAATCAATAAGTCCACTAACTCATCTTGAAGTTTAAATTTTATATTTTCCAGTTTCCATTAATGAAAAATAAATTTATTGTTATCATTTTTTAGTATAATATTTAATGTTATATTATTTATTCTGTATGACTTTAAAGTTTGTTTTTATTGAGTCTTATGCTAAAAACATGTCTTAATATTAGGAACCTTAGCCTAAATTGATTTAAAAAAGAACCTCTCAATTCAAAAATTTTTCGAATAATTCATAATTCTTGTTGTGTCACAGATGAAATAATTGATAACGATCTCAGTATTCCTTATGTTGCAGATTCATCTCAAAATGGATATATCTCATTTAGTTGGAAACGTTCATAGTCTAACAAAAACCCACTAGATCGTTGGATGATTTCTTCACCAGATCTCGTCTCATTTTATCAACCAGATATCGATTTGTAATAAAAAAAATTTATAAATAATAATTTTAAAAAAATATATAATAAAAAAGTAGTAAAATATTAATCGTAATTTATGTGCTAAGACTTTCGTTTGGATTAACATAATTTCTTTATAATCACTGCGTAGTACTAATGTTATAAAATAAAGAAATTTTTCACAGTTTTCTTGCGTACGCATATTTTTATTTTTTATTTTTTAAGTGAGACCCAGTTGTGGAAAATTAATTTTGAAAAATGAATTAGGCCACAGTGTGATCATATTTTTTTAAATTATTTTATCGTCAGTATAACTAGCTACTAGCAGTTAATATCTCCGAACTAATAGGAATGTCATATTTATATTTTTGTTAATTTGTTTACTTATTTAAATTTAAATTATTTATAAATGTTCAAATCTTTTAAGTTTCAAAAAAGTATACTAAAGTGAAATAATGGTGGTTAAGCATTAATATAATAGCATGGTCTAAAGCTGCCGGAGGGAGTGTTTGGCCAGCCAGGATAGATACACAATAGGGAAATTGGAACCCACTTCGATGCCTTGCTTGACTTGCAAATCCCTGTCCTTATCCAAATATAGGTTCCAA
>NW_027116730.1:4433-6125 GCF_000696795.3 Halyomorpha halys | reverse complement strand
CCTTGCTTGACTTGCAAATCCCTGTCCTTATCCAAATATAGGTTCCAATTCATTCCTAATTACACTAGAGTTTATATTTAAACTTAAATATTTTTATAAATATTATAATTAGTGAATTTTACACACTATATTATTATATACAATTGTATTATATTTTTTGATAATTAATGAATTACCCGTGCTATATTTTATGTGAATTTAACGCCCCGATACGTTTCACTGCATGTGTCTATTCTAACACATATATTGATATTCTATTTAAAACAAAAACAAGTTATTCCATATGCATTGTTCTAAATTCTAATTTAAACTTAAATAAATTTATTTATACATGAAAGAATATTCTGACGTCATTAAAATTACAAAAACTATGATAAAATCACATGTGCAGGTTATAATAATTAAATGCAAACATTAGTAAAGATTCATAAAAATATAATTCTTACATGTATTAAAGAGTAAAATTATTCGTTCAGTAATCACAGTTATAAATAATAAATAGAAGAACAATAACGAAAACACTTATGTAACATCAGTAACAATAGCTAACACTTATAACCATCGTACATAGCTATAAAGGTGCACTAAAGGTTGCAACACGGTGTTGCCACTAACAGTTTAACTAAACTTTACATACATTTTAACTAAATCTGCTCATTTGGTTTATTAGTGTGCCATAATTAGAATACTGCATAGTTAGGTCATTTGAATGAATTTTTACGAATGACAAAAAAAAAGGAATGTCATGGAGAAGTAAAAAATGTCAATATAGATTCTTAAATTCTTACAGAAACTTTAATAAAGGTTCATAATTTTGAGAGATAGTTGACCGTGGATAACGTGCGAGGAGAAGATGGTTGGGGGTGCGGTTAAAGTGAAACACAAATAAATTGGTGTAACAATAATATAAGGTTATCAATAAAGGTTATTCAAAACAGTACGAGGTTTAAAATTTGGTCAGAGGTAAGTCGACTCGGACAGCAATACCTAAGTCAGTAAGTTTGGGCTCTGTGTTAAAAGCACGGCTCGTTTTGGTGAACTTCACGAATCAGAACTAGGTTGAACCTCTTTCTAAGGTTCCACAGCGCCATGGTTTCCATAGAATACTTCACACATGTTTCGTTCTTTCCCATGTGTGTATGGATAGCTGAACATTAAATGTAAAACTGAAGCAATATTTTTCTGTGGAGCAACGTAATTACTTATCACGTAAAATGTTACTTATAGATACTCATCATAAAGTATGCAGCTTCGTATTTGTTAATTAGACCATCTAGATAATATCATAATGTTTTCATGACATCGCTTATATTTCAAATAAATTTATGATAAGAAGGAATATCTCTTATGCCAAGAATTTTTATAGAGATAAAACAGTATTAATAAATAGCATTTGAATCTATCAAACGTTGCAATGTTATCCCTCAAGGGAAAAAGTAACACGCCTCTACGGAAGCTTAAAAGATTTTACGCAAATAATTAAAAACATTAAATTTCCTTTCAGAATGTTCCTGATATTTTTATTTGTATCTGTTTAAGAAATATTATATATGTTTTTTAAAGCTTTGTAGTTATTAAAGGTATAAAAAGTCAGGAATAAAAGTTTTTTTTTTTTTTTTTAATAATTTATTTATTGATATTTACAACTGTATACACATATATACAACAAGTAAATTTGCTGTAGGTGACATA
>NW_027116730.1:778-1218 GCF_000696795.3 Halyomorpha halys | reverse complement strand
TTTTTTTAAATTATTTTTCTATTTTTTTTTTCTATTTTTTATTTATTTATTTTTTACTTTTATCATGCCATTGGCGTTGATGACCAGAGGGTTTTACGCCTTTAAGCAACAAACAACAACAACATATATCAAATAAGTGTCATTCTATTAAATTTCTTGATATAATGATTATATAGGTAGGTAATCATAATTTTTTTTTTTTTTTTTTAAATTGAAATCAGAGTGAACTACATACATACGGTTTTCTTAATGGATTTATATTAATTTTAATTAAATCTATTTCATCCCCCACAACTGTATATCTATTTCTATAAAAAAGATTTCTTAATAGATTTTAATAAATAAAAAACAACGGTCCAACTAATACAAAAATAATTTCTATAATTAGCGCTTTAAAACAAATAATCTCTTCTGCTTTATAGTTTTATTAGTATATATTT
>NW_027116730.1:0-611 GCF_000696795.3 Halyomorpha halys | reverse complement strand
TTCACACAAGCTGCCTCCCATTGAAACTCCATTACCTCTACCTTGCTATGTATTGACAATCCTAGGTATTATTAAGGTGTTTCATCATCTGCCCCTATACCTGGTCAGGATATCCTTCTGAGAAGCTTTTAGCGACCTTGGATATGGAAACATCTGTATTAAGTTTGTCACATTACCAGAGGCCCCTGAGAAAATTATATTGGCTAACCTTTAAGTGTCAAAACAAATAATGACAGGTTGTGATGAGGGACCAGAATCAAATTAACCAGATGCAGGCCCTTCCTGGACATGTCACACTTTTTTTTACATATTCTCGGCCCTGAGGATGGGGAGGCCTATCTCGGGAGTCTTCGGTCACCGATGGCCAATGAGAGAGGAGATTAAAAAATAAGGTAACGGCCCAAAAGGGAAGTGGGAGAAAAGGACAGGATATCTAGATCAGAAAAACACACAGTCAACAAGAAGGCTTAGACGAAGACAGTCAAGAGGCAGGCTTGGAAGATGCACTTCGACCAGAAGAAGTGGTGAGAAGGGCCACGAGACCTGGACATCCCTTATGAACAAAACACCTACGGCACTACATCCCACGGCATCAGCAGCTATAAGTATAA
>NW_027116729.1:7446-8547 GCF_000696795.3 Halyomorpha halys | reverse complement strand
TATATCAATCGATCGTTAAGTAAGAAAGAGGAACATTTTAAAAACAAAATAACCTTGATGGTAGTTCATTGTATAGTGCGGTCGATTGGACAGTTTTAACTACTTTGTACAGCAGTGATCACTTCCCACTTCTTATGTTGGGAAGTTAGCAAAGTAGAATATTTTTTGTATTTAAAGAAAATTCAAATTATATGTTATTATTATAGGGTGCTAAAAACAAATCTGACTTGCTTTTTCTTAAAGAATTTTTTTTCAGCTTTCTATGTAAAAAGGGATATTTTTCTTTTTAATTAGAATGTATTTATCTCAATTAAAATAATTGAGCATATTTTTTTGTTATACTACATCTTAAAAAATATCAATTTTGGTATATTATTACCTTTGATTGCCATAATGATACCACAGAATTAAAATAATTCAAACCGATTGACATACCAAAGGGGACTAAAATATATATTTTTAAAGGGAAATAAATTTTTTTGCACCCATAATCCTTGAATAGGAATTTTCGTTGTAATGAAAAAATTAAAAGTTTTGCCTTCGATTTAAAAAAAAAATATATTTAAAATTGAAATAACTACAACACATCTAACCTAAACGAAAATTAAAAAGTGCTTAAGACTCTTAAAACTGCACGGAATGGTACAAATTAAACCTTCATAAGCCAATGAGAACCGGAGATATAAAATAAAATGTTTGAGAAATTTTTCTTTATTCGATACTGCTTATTCTCCCATATATCCATAACATCATATCAAAAAGATGGATGTGACACGGAAGACTCACTTAGTTTTACAATAGCTGTAGTTATAATTGGATTTGCATAACATCGTAAAGAGTTATGAATTAATTCCTAAACGCTAGACATCGGCTGAAAAAAATATATATCATCTGAAAATTTCTGCTTTTGGATTTATGCGAAAATTTTAATTTAAGGTTACAAAAGACGCTAAAACAGAATCTGAATTGATTCTCACAAAAACCTTCAGATACTTGTGCAATGTTTTTCAATCTATTATCACTACAAAAAGTTTCATTTAAATATGTGATCCTCCAACGTGCCAGACCACTTTTTGATAGTTCTATATCCAAAAAAAAAAA
>NW_027116729.1:4880-6056 GCF_000696795.3 Halyomorpha halys | reverse complement strand
TTATTTATAAAAAAATATTGATAATAATAATGATTTACATACTATTTTTTTTTTGTAGACCTTCATAAAATTGTTAAATTTACAGAACGTTTGATGAGGGGATTGAAAAGATGCTAACAATTTAGAAAGATATACTTCTGTTGTCTGGTAACTGAAATAAAATTGAAAGAAACTAACTTTACCTTTCACCTAATTTTAATAAATAAATATAAACTATTAGAAATGATACACTTTAATGGATCTATGAAGTCTGATTTTAATCGAGTCTATATATATTACAGCTTTCATTTTTTCATTTCATCTTATATATACATATATAACACGTTTAATATTTAATCATAGAGGTGAATCAGACTTCTTCAGAAATCAATCAAATGATCGTGATTGTTGATAATTTTGTATTTTATGACTCTCAACTTATTTGAAATAACTTTCATTGTTGAGATAACATTCCTTTTCAGCATCACAAGAAATTTAGTAGATATAAATTAAATTTAAACTTTAATTCATAGGTGACTAATAGTTGTCACATTAATTTCAGTTTATCTTCCAAACATGCTTGAGAGCTTTGCAAACTAAGTTCCGCAGCGATAAGTTGAAAATGATGTACATATTTTGTGAATATCCTTATTTATAACAGAATAGAATACATACAGTAAAGGCACATGATATTATCCATTATTATAAGAACAAAAATAATTGTTATAAACAATTATAATTTGATTCAGGAACAAAATATGATAGATTTGTGTAACTTTTTGTGAAAAAAAAATTATGTATTTTTTTCTTACATAATTTTCTTTTTGCGACGTTTTGGGACTCTTCTCCCATCTTCAGCATGGAAAATGTTCCCAGTAGTTGCCTATTCCTATTTATTCATATTAAAATACTTTGTCATATATAAATAGTTTTATAATTTAGACATTTTGGATACGTCATTATGTTAGTGAAAACTATTGAGTTCCTACAACATGCGTCAGACTTATCAATCCATCATTGGAAATATAAATATAAACATTTTTTATTTAATAAAGATGCAATTTTTCTCTCTATCTTTTTCTTCTCATTTTTAACAGTAACTAACTATAAACTAAATATAATATATTTTTAATTTTATCGTATTCCAATTTTATGTATTTTTTAATTTCCTACTCCTCCTAAAAAAACAGTTTTTTT
>NW_027116729.1:0-850 GCF_000696795.3 Halyomorpha halys | reverse complement strand
GCATAAAATAAATAAATATGGTTTTGTTTATTTATGTTGTTCTTTGCTGACCCCACCCCCCGAACAAACTTCTTCAAGCATTAATCTACGGTCAACTATCTACACCTCAATAGTTCTTGTACATTTATAACAAACTAATATTTATCAAATACCAGATTTATTTATTAATTTAAAATCCTTTGTAAAATCCTCAATGCTCCTTATTTTGTTACAAATAAAACCATCCATAAAGACCTAAATGTTCCTTATGTAACCGATCTAGCCAGAACCCGATATCATTCCTTCCATTAAAAGCTCCCTAACCACTCAAACCCACTAGTTTCTAACCTTGCTTGCTCTTCCATTCCTGGGAATTCTCCGAGACGCCTGAAAAGAAGATGACCTCGTGAAATTGTTTTTACATATTGTAAAATGGTTTTAGAGTTCTACTACTGAGTAGTTTCTCTACAAGCTGTATCATATCATTATGATCTTACATCAAATTTGCTTGTTGTATTTTATATACAGTTGTAAATGTCAATAAATAAATTAAAAAATGTATATATTTTCTAAGGAAATCGGGAATGGACTGCCTCATGAAAATAAATTGTATTTTGAAATTATAAAAAATATATATGCTGTGGTGCGTGCATGACGCAACTCTACTTCAAATAGAAATTAATTTCATAAATGGTGTGGTGAAAATAAAAACTCCCTAATGTCATAACAACCACTAAAATCTTTTGAAATTCATTTTGCTTATGCGTTTTTCGTTTTTCTCTATCGAATACTACGATTTTATTTATTAGATATTAATTTTCCTCAAATCATTGGCTTCCCAATGATGTTAAATACAGCTCTACTACTACTC
>NW_027116728.1:49981-71304 GCF_000696795.3 Halyomorpha halys | reverse complement strand
TTTTTTTATACAGTTGTAAATATCAACAAATAAATAAAATTAAAACTCAGCTTGATAATAAAAAACCTGGAACTTTTTACGGAATTATAAATAGGGATGAATAAATTTTTTTTTTTAATAATTACAAATAAAAAGTGAGAAAGGAGATTAGATTTTTTATTTCCATTGCTATTAAAACATTATTACGAGAGGTTCGGCATTAAGGGAGGACTGACTCCATTATAAATCACTCTCTTTACAGCGTCTTTTAGAACCAGGTTGTGGCTCGATTAATTTCTCGACTCAGTAGTTTCAGTTTCTGCGGCAACTTCTCAGTTATATATCTCATTTATTATTCCGTGAAAAATGATCTTTTTAATGAAGAACCCTTCCTTTCCATTTTATTTATTTGGACATCCCAACTCGTAATCGGGCTGTAAACATCAATGTTTAGTCCTTTGCATAATATTCTAGCAGAAATTGAAGAAGATGAATAAACAATCGAACTACAGGATGTATCCCTTACCTCCAAACTGTCTGACATAAGGGGCTTATACAAGATAATATTAATTATTCGGCAATAAAAATAAATAAAATTATTGATCAAATATATACCATATATAAGAAAAAAAGATCACACAGGCTTCACACCTATTTTTTACCTATCAGATTTTCCTTTTGTTCCAAAAATATTATACAGACTAATGACAAAAATGTTAATCATGTGTTTATAAGACGTGCTCAAATAAGATTTTAAAATATAGTAATATTGTATTTACAATAAAAATAAATAAAATTAATGATCAAATCTATAATATATACATAAGATAAAACCGAAGAGCAATTGGCTTCATTCCTATTTTTTTCAAAAATATTAGACAGACTAATAACAAAAATATTAATCGTTAGTTGATCAAACTTACTGAAATAATTTTTAAAATATAGCAATATCGCAATATTGTATTTTTTTGATTCTGTATACATTAAAACAAAAAAAAAAAAAGAAACTAAAAGTATATTTTCTAAAAAAAAAAAAATCTGTTTAGTTTAAATGCCAACACCACCAATTGTTGTCTACATACAACGGTCTAGTGACGCTCGTCTAAACTAGATCAGTCTAGAAACAGTCCTTCCACTATATATATATATCTGACACTTATAAATACTGCTTTATAGATGTATTGTCCAGTTATAATTTTACTAAAATAAATAGGCGACACAATTTTGGCAAGACAGACCAATTGAAAACTCTCTTGAACGTATTTAGTTTAATAACCAGTATACCTGGGGTAGCTCACTATTGCTCCTTGAGCATACTAATGATATGTACTGTTAGGTGAATACATGAGAAATAAATACAGCCTGATAAACGGACGTTAGTAAGGGAATATGTCTTGAAGAAATTACTGATAAAAAATATATATATTTGGAAATTTTGGTGATATAGATATTGGTGAAAATATATGTGAGCAAGTAAAGAAGAGTAAATATTTAGAATCTAAAGTAAGTAGGAAGAAACGTGATTGATGAGAAAATAAAAATTCAAAATTGCTTGCACTTTCTGTTTACAGAACAATTATCTTTCCTACTGTTTTATACTGATGCGTAAACCTCTTACAGTAGGAGAGGCCTTCAGGTTTAAGAAAAAAAAATTGCTTAAAATTTTCAGGCCAGAGAAGTATAAGTTAAATAGAGAATTCGAAAAACTACACAACACACAACACGTGAATATCACCCGGTAAATCGGCTGATCGCATTGTGGCGCAAGAAGTGGACATTTTGTGCGGTTTAGTAATGAACACATTCCTTTAAAGTTGGTAAAAACTTCCACTGGAGGAGAATACCAACACTTAGGTGGGAGAATTGTGTCAAAACTGATATGCATTTTGGTTTGGATCATTGGTTCAGGAGGACAGTGAATCGTGGTATCGGTATCGAACCAAACGGTTCCCTAAGCCTTTTATTATTAATAATGTTGATTTGTATATGAAATTCTGCGATATATCTTTACTAAATTTAAAATTTTAAAATATCTACCATTATCATAAGTTTTTTTCATACAGAGATATAGAAAAGGAATCTCAAAAATCTTCATGATTTGTTGTTAAGAAACTAGTTTGGATGCATTAAATCTGCCAAAGGATTTCTACCATCTATTTATCGACGAGATAAGGTGAGTTCTATCATGCTGTCATCTACCAACATATCTTCAAGAAATCATACCTTCTGAGACGCCCCATACTTCAACAAACCTAAAATGAAAATTCCCACCACTGGATGAGTTCACAACTCCCAAAAGTAATCGAAAAAGTGATTATAACTTCCTCTGGGTGTGAGGAGCATTAGGAGTGGAAGGACGCACGATGTAGGGGAAGGGCAGGCATAAGTTAAATTCATTAAATTATGTTCACAGCAGACTATCTTGCATTTATCCAGGCTTCACTATTTGGGATGAAGTTTTTGTTTTTAGGCTGAAAGCCACATCTCCTTTAACTCCTAGTAACAAGGATTGGAATTTTGTTAAAGATTTTTTGATGAAATCATATACTGAATCCAATTGTAGTTAACGAATGATTTAGTTGGAAAGTGGTGAATAGAAAAAAAATCCTTCCTTATAAAATAGATGAAATTCAGTCAAATCACCTCCAAACATATGGCAAATTGTTTGCCCCAAAACGTTAGAAAAGTGTAAAAGGTGAAAAGTCAAATAAACAAAGAGGCATCCATTCAACTGATACATCTTTTTACAAACATTAGCTGATTTTAAACATTTAGTTAGCAATTGATGAATGAAAAACTCTAGAAAATAGTGTATATATATATGATCATGAATAAATCCCTTCTATGTTAAAACATGTTCAAGAATGTTCAATACGAATACCGACAGTGTTAGCCAGCATTTGTACTTATTTGGCTGTTCACTATGGACCAACAATTTTAATCAAACGATTTGCCACGAGTGTCGAGATGAATGTAGCATAGAAACTAACGGAAAACCAATAGTAACAATGTAATGTGCAAAGTAATATCTTAGGAATATAAGGCAAAGATAAATGAAATAATCGATAGAAATAGGCTATAACATATTTAAAAAATCATATGTAATTGAAATAAAAAAAAAAATACTGCGAGAAAATAAAAACAGAAAATCGAGAGCCTCAACCATTTTTTTCTACCGTAATTTATTTTGTTTTTTAATTTGATAAAAACTCTCAACCAAATGCTCTGTGGCTTAAAAACTGATGATAAACGATATTGGACTTATTAAGAGCTTAAACATTTTAAGCCACAGAGATAGCGGATATGAAATTTTTATTCATATCGAAAAAAAAATAAATAAATTGCTGCAAATAAGCCAGTTATGAGTTGATTACGTGCGATCACCGATATGGAGTATTCTGTATATATCTATAATTAGTAATAATAATTTGTATTTCCTTACTAATAATGAGCCGGCAATAAAAAAAAAAAAAATATTGTAACAATAAAGACGTTTAGAGATACACTAAATGGCTAATTAAATTTATAATATAGGCTTAGCGAACCCAAACGTTCAATGCCAACACCACCAATTGTTGTCTACATACAACGGTCTAGTGACGCTCGTCTAAACTAGATCAGTCTAGAAACAGTCCTTCCACTTATTCTTCGCTCTACCCTTCCCTTCGGTTCAGTGTTAATTAAAATTTTAGGGATCTGCTCGTCTCTAAGTTCTATAAATTTACAAGTGCATCTAATGTGTTGCAATATGACCTAAATTATATTTATCGAGTGCAGTTTCCACATTTCTGGGCCATACGCAGTCAAGCGAGTTAAATCGCCAACTTTGACTGGCTCGTAACTCCAACGGGCCCGGTTCAAATTTGGCTTTGGGGATCGACTTTTATTTCCGTGGTTGTCCCAAAGAAATGAAAACTTGGACCCCCAACCATGGTAGATTGGTAATCTTCCCCCTTACCCTCCCCGTATGTCAGAAATGATCAGAAAGGAGGTCATAAAAAAAGTTTCCTCAATTCGGCGTAGTGTAACCTTCTAAATCGTCCCGTTTACTCACCCTTTTTCATTAATAATAAATTATTTTTAAAAACCTTAAGACGCTGATCTTCCCTTAGAGTAAGATGCAAAGAACAGTATGATGGATAGTAGTTTTGTAAATTCTAATTTTTAAGTTTCTGTCAATGCTGAGAAATCTAAAAGTTCAAAAATAATAACTTTTTCTAGCCTTTAAGGTCGCTCCTATTTTCTCAATTATTTCATTTTTTCTTGTTACCGTAGACCCTAAATACTTAAACTACCTATTCTAATGTAGATGTTGAGGTCTTTATGGATGAGTTTATTAGTGACGTAATAGGGAGCATCAAGGATTTCACGGAGGATTTTGGATAGTAAGGATTGGCACAGGAGACATTTCGTGATTTGGTGGAGCCCCAGATCTCAATTCCGTATGTCCTAATTGTCTGATTATCACATTACATAATTTATTATATTTTGTAGTAAATGGGAAGTTTACAGCTTAAGTATATGTTAAGTTTAAGTATATGTAGTAGAAATCGAAATCTACGAGCAGTTTCTTGTTGTTTCAATCTAGTATTGGTATTCCAAGTAAGTCTCTTATCAAGATGGAGTTCTGAGTAGTGAATCTGTTTAGCAGGTGTTAGTAAGATATTTAAAAAAGATACAGTAAGCCAGGAGAGTAAAAGTTTACGACGGGGAGTAAACGTGATCCGACAGGATTTGCTAGGATTCATTTTGATACTCCAGTTGCGACACCATTCTTAAATGGATGTTATTTGTGACTGCATTGTTTGCTTGCATTGTGACTGCATTGAAGAGAGCAAGATTTGTTTTGTAACAATAGCAAGCTGTGTGCACAGCTATGTAAATGGTAAATGTCATATGCAGCAATAAGTTGTACCAACTGCTGCGAACACCCGTATTGCCTAATAGGCAGGGTAGGGTGATAAATAAATAAATAAAGACTGCACTGTTTGTGAGGCAGCAGTAGGTTCATTGTTTTACAGACAGTGCACATGTATCATCTGCATATATATAGGACTGTGTTAGGATAGGTTGGAATATCAGCTATATAAACCGTACGGAGAATGGGACCCAGGATATTACCTTGTAGTATTGTAACACTGGCGGCCTGAGAAAACGGAGATGGGTATGCTAGTTTATGATTTATTTTAAAAGTTCTTTCAGAGAGGTAGACATTTATAGGAAGTATGCAGAGGAAATAAATTGACTGAGTTTATAGAGCAGTCTTTTTTAATTCAATAATTTGCATACGAACTTTATTTATGAAAACATCAGTAACATTGCTAAAATTAATGAAAGCTTATGACGCGTTCATCGTCTTTGACTCACGTTATGGGTTAATTATCATATGGTTCAGTAATTAGAATAATAATATTAATTGGTTGTCAATATTATCAATTATATCAAACCATGAAACATAAACAGTTGGCCGATACTCACCCTATTGTTAATAGAATAAAACAAATAAATAAAAACAGTAAAAGAAGAATAATGAAAGTAGCAGAAGAGAGGAAACCGAGAATGACAGACAGAACGTCTGTCATTCAGCAATGACGGCACACAGATAAAGAAAGCTTAGGACTTTCGAGGAAATAGAAAACAACTTTTATGTTTTAATTTCCAATATTATTTATTTTTATTAGTTAATTTGTGAGTAATATTGTTTACGTTTCCAAATTTTTTATTTCTTCTTTTTTTATATTCATTTACCTGTATATGAAATATATAGCAAGGGAAAGTATACTGATAGTGAAAAATAACTAATTCGAGTTTTCAACCGAAATAAATGTTTTGAATGGAGTCCAAAAAAATAACAACAAAAAAACGAGTCTCGCAAAATGGTCTATGAATAGTCAAACTTAATGGAGAAAAGTCGTACGGAAATTTCATATATAAGAAGGCTATAAGCCTAGGGTGTTATTTTCCGAGGAAATCGACTAACCGATAGTGCCACTGTATAGAATAGATTTTTCACAATTTTCTCAAAAACGATTTAATGATTTTAATGAAACTCGTCATGTAAATGTAGAATTAAATTTCCTTAAAGCTCGGTATTATCTTCTGATTGAAATAGTTTGGTATAGCTTAAATGACGAATTTAAAAAAAAAAATCTTCCTCTAAAGTACTTTTATTATTGCTTATTTGAAAAACATAAATAGCTCTCACTTTTAGAAATAATGAATAATAGATAAATATAAACTTTTAAAGAATTTTATGAATGAGTAAAAGTAAAAAATAGCTTTTTTTCCGCCTAGGTTTTCTCAATTGCATTACGACTTCGTTATATTTTGTTAAACTGTTTTATTCTAGGCAGAACAAAAATTTTATATTCATTTTTCCCACATTGAGATATCCTAAAATATGAATTTTACCAATAAAAAAAAAATAATAGAGTAAATAATCACCTTCTCCGGTTTTTATCACGAGCCCACCAACCTATAAAAAACTGGGGGCGGAATGTAAAAGTAGTATGGCACCCACAACACCAGATAATAATATAATATAATGATAATAATAATAAAAAATAAATAAAAAAATATCCATGATTCCTAATTATAGTTCTATTATATCAGTCATACTTTTAAACTTATTTATACATTTAGAGAAAGAATAATTCGTATGTATGTTAATATTCTTCATTAAAATAGCACTAATCACGAATAGTATTAAGGAATGCGTAGTATAATGCATGGTTTAATATATAAATATTATAAAAATTTAAAAAATCGATTGAAATAAAAAAAAATGGATGTCTTGTAATCAACATACAACGTATATTTAATAATATAAAAAAATATTTTACATTACGTTAATGAGGTAAGCTCAAAAGAAGAAGGGATTAGTTTACCCAACTTCTTGTTAATTAAGAAAATATGAACCATGTTTCATTAAAATCGGTACATGATGAACCCTTATTCAACTTAAGAAAACCTCTTACCAAAAGGGCAGCTTACAAATCAGCAAGGTATCATTATTTTGATGTAAATAGATAACGTTTTATTGGAGTTCTAATTGGCGCTGTAAGGTCTAATGATGTTCTCAAAATGAGTCTTATTCACTCCTGTAATATTCCTGATATCAAGAGAAGGCCCGGGCCATAGTTACTTGATAATGGAATACGTTAAATTTTGTTTCAATCCCCCTCCCTTTCCAGTTCTGGCATACGGGGTGCGGCAGCAGAGATGTAGTGCGCTGGGGTTTGCGCATGCCACTACTCCCAAAAATCAACAATTTTTTTTATTTTATTTTACAAAATTATTATTACAATAATAATGTTAGCAGGGTTCCTTTTAATTACTATCAGGAAGAATTTTAATTGTGGTACAGCCCACTGCGTTGAGCGCCTTGCTGATGGGGCTGCACCGTCCGGGTGCCTCCTGCAGTTTGCCAGCTTGGTCAGCCCTCCTGGTCTCAGTCTGGATCAACTTCCTCTTCTTCCGGTGGCTCGCAGATGTCGGGCGGTTAAGTCCTTCCCATCGTGTAATGAGTGGGGCACACCACCTCCTTCCACCCGTAAATGAACTCCCTGAAGAAGGGATAATTCTCTTCTTCCGTCAAAGGAATGTGTAAGATGTAACTTAATATTCATGATGTAATATTTTTAACTGTACGCATATTGACCTCTCTGATGTCTAATGCTTATTACCAGACCTGGCTTCTATATTGTGTTAGTAACTTGACCTTCTATGTAGTAAACAATGTTAAAGCATATATTGAGCCGTCCGTAGCTCAGATGGTTAGGCCTTGGTCTCTCAGTCTGAGATCCGGCCTGAGACGTTGACTTTTTTTCATTAAGTTGCAGTCCAAGAAAATGAAAAACTTGACTCGCCATCGTGGCTAGAATAGGTTAATCTCCTATATTTGTAGGAGTATAACTATTCTTTATAGATAACTAGGCAAACATCACCTTCTCTGTGGATTGCCAGAAAAAAAACACAGTTAAATCTGTATATATATATATATATATATAAATGATTGACCGTATTTTTCTGAATATGAAAGAGAAGGATGGGGGTGCGGTAAAAAGGAAACAATAAAATGGTTAACGACTATTTATTTTCCAATATTTCGCCCCTCTTTGCAGGGCTTCATCAGGGCTCATAACAGATACAACAAAAAAATAAAAAATCTGTTGAGAGTATAAATTAATAGAATAAAAAAAAAAGTAAATTGAGGAGAGGTTAAAATTTCTGTAAATATAAGTGAAAAACAATATTAAAAAATTGAACAAACAGAAATAAAAATAAATTGAACAATTACAATTATATATAAAAAAGAAATAGCATAGGCATAAAATAGATTTAAAATCAACATGAGACATAAGAACACGTAAAAAATAGAAAAGTTGTCAGATAAAAAAATAATAATAATTTTGCAAATTAAGAGACGGAAAATTAAGGAAATAAGATAATTTCAAGATAGAATAAATAAAAATATAATAACAAGAAAAAAGAAAGAAAGAACAAATCAAAACCATGGTGTACAAGCGAACAAGTGACAAAAAAGCGGAAGTAGAGTGGAAAGGGGGGTAGGGAGATGACCGTTAAAAATGGTTACATATAAGTAAAATATATGATAGCTTACTTTAAATAAAGTAAACCTTTAAAATTATTTTTGAAATCCATTGAATATGATTGGCTCCTGTTGAACTTATTCGATACATTGAACATCAGATTCAAAAGCGTCTTTCCTTAAAAACCGTAAACAAGAAACTCGCCAATACTGATCAATTCAGGATTTACTGCCGTATTTATGAATGTTCCTAAGGAAGACCTTAGTAAAGGTTTTCTCTAAGCACACCTACAGCATACCTTTAGATAATTATCGTTTTATACACGCTCCTTTATGCTTTCCCCTTACTAAGAATGCAATAGTTCCAAGGAATTCCTATAAATAAAAGAAGCGTTTATAAAACGATAATTTTGCTGAGGCAAACAAAAGTTGAGCATTTAAAAGAAACCTTTGGTAAAGGGTTTCTTATAAATGTTCATTAAGGCTTTCACTTTACAATGCACCAATTTCCAAATCGTTACAAAAAGCTCGTATCAGCATTATCAAACCAATTTGGGTACAAAGCGTTGAAATTAGGGTTGCACGGAACCATTTAATTTATTCCCAATATCCAATCCTAACGATTTAAAATACCACAAGATATCCCAAGTTCTTATTTTTCTATAAATAAAATTGTTCATAAAAACCTCAACATACTTTGCAGATTTGGTATAACAAAAAATAAACATATATATTCGGACAACAAACTTCGTAACTAATAGTTCGTAACCTGTCATTCCTGTTTTTCCAATGGGTAAGATATTCACAAGTCATCATCATAATCTATTTAAAGCATTTGATCATCTTTATTACACTTATAAATCTCAATTTTTTTTTCTACTCGGTAAAATAGCGGGCAGTTGCATAAATAATCGTTTCCTGGTCATGATTTTTCTTGAACAAGTGGTATTGGGGGGATTCGGTACGGGGAAACGAAAAGGCACATTCCGGAGCAAATATTAAAGTTGGCGTGTACAGGGAAAGAGCAGGGGGAGGGAGTTGGGTATTTAGACAGATGAGGGCCTGTCAGGTGTAGTGACAAATTGTAGCACGGACAAAGGGCCACCGATTAATGTGCAACTGCGGAATTAAATTAATTTCAGCTGTCACCTCTCCTCCACTCTCATTGGCTAGTATTCCTTCCAATGGGAGCCCTTTCAATCGAATCCCTTTCACGGTTATCCCAATAACTATTATTTGTATTGTGAAGGTGCAATCGTCATCAATAACACAGGGCGGGAATAAGGTAAATACCAATTAAACCTTCCATTAGGGTGATTTTATTTTCAATACTAAACAAACCTTCGTTGCAAACCTCCGATATTCTACCTTGCAGTATCCTTACATAGTATTCCCTCTTGAATAGATCTGTTACTTTTGACTTCATCTGAGCAACAGCCTGGGGTGGAATATTCATACTAGGATGAAACTATAAATATTTTTAGATGCCATCATCTAAACATCTACTAAAAGGTCATTAACCATGATGCACCTTATTCGATAAACGGTGTTAAGTTATAAGAACCCAAATAATAATTACTCCCATATCCATTCTTTAACAACCGAAACAGCTTCGTAATACCCCATAAAAACATTCATGTCTCATCTGTAATAAATCTAGCAGAAACTATTTATCTTTACTTCTATTATGAATTATATACCCACTCAATTAAAATTATTTTTATTATTATTGTTGGCACCACAGACCGTGGAGGTTCATGACGTGGTTTTCATAGGGTGGATTCGTCGCTCCCACGCCTATTTTTGTGAGTGCCACCCATTGCCTAGCGGGCCTCAAAATTGCCCGGAGGGATGTTGTGAATGAATATTATATAACTATTTGCTTGAAAACATCATGGGTAGGGCCGGGGACTCTAAACTCGCAACCATTGGGTTAGCAGACAGTTTTCAAAATAGTTTCTCAATAGAATCTTGATGGCCTTTTGACGCGACTGAAAAGAAGACGCACTCGAGATCTCCTGAATATAGGAATAAGTAATAAAATATTCTTTGGAATGTCACCAAAAAATATTTTATTTACATGTTCATATTGATCAGACTGCATATTTATTTGTTTCAATATACCTATACTTCAAGAATTTAAAGAAACGAAAAACTGTGAATAACACCCAATCATATTCCACCGTACTACAGTAATCATAACTTGGATGTAAAAAGTATAGTAATCGGTCATAGTTTCTTCTCAATGGTGTGATACAAAATTCGACTCAGTAGCCACACAGTTCTATTTCCTCCCATAGGAGTGATCGGTCACCAGCTCCATACTCGCTTCCACAATAATCATTCAAAAGTAAGAACAAGCTTTCCGCATTTTTTTTTTTTGTGACCCTATTCCTTTTAGACCCGAATATTCTTTCAAATTTCTACGTAGCTCGATAACACTATTTGATTTTACAAAAAATGGTCGAGCGAGCTAAGGCGCTTGATATGTCCAATCAAAATAAAAACAAATGACAGCCATGCAGACAGGCAGATCTAACAGGTCAATGACCTTCAATATCTTTTTTATAACCAATCAGAAAATAAAAATAAAAACAAACATATAAAACATATTTATGTGAGTTATATATTATACTGTATTCATGACACTTTATAATAAATTATATTCGAAGTGATAGGGCTTCTGACGGAACATGGCATTCGGCTGCAGCATATGGGAGTGAGTGTCTCAACTGCATTATAATTCATGTATGTATGCACAATGCATAATAGACTCAATCTTAATCTTGAAATCAAACAAGCAACTGACTTGAACAATTGGTTACTCCAATAACAACTTTCTCTAATTAACATTCAATCTAGACTATCGACAGTAGATGCAGAAATCTTGAGAAAATTTCTAGAAGACACATGGTACGACGAAAGGAACTTTG
Organism: Halyomorpha halys; assembly: GCF_000696795.3. Lineage (NCBI taxonomy): Eukaryota > Metazoa > Arthropoda > Insecta > Hemiptera > Pentatomidae > Halyomorpha > Halyomorpha halys. The sequence goes on along the minus strand of NW_027116728.1, from coordinate 59,841 downwards.
TGTACTTGAATGTAAGAAATGTAAATGTAATCAGATAATCTTGAAATTTACTTTCGTAAATACACGTTTTATAGTTTGAGACCAAATAAGCAGGGCTCGTAAAATGCTGTGTTTGTGTGAGCATATGGGAACTGCGGAGTTAAAAAACAAAAAGAGAAACGATTTTGAAATAACGTGTTTAAAGCAGGCAAATGGCTCTAATACTGAAAGTATACAACAATACTAATACTAAAAGTATATAACATACATTATGTTATATTTTACCTTTGTCTCAAAAACGGCTGAAACGAATTCTATTAAACTCGTTATAATTCAGTAAAACTAAGTCCGTTATTATCAGCTAAGTCCTATTTCGATTGAAACAGTTGTAAAGAACTTAACTACCAAATTTTCTAAAAACACAATTAATTTATTTATTTGCAACAATTAACGATATTGTTTTTAATGATCCCCTTCCAGGTCATTTCTGACATAGGAGGAGGATTATCTAGGGGCAACCAACCTGTTCTAATTATGGTGGGGCGAAGCTTTCATTACGTGGAACCACCACTGCAAAGAAAAAGTCCCTAGGCCGGATTCGAATCGGCGCCGCCAAAGTTCCCAGCTAGCAAAGACCTGCCCCTCAACCACCTCAAGTACGGACGGCCTGATAATTTACGATCTACCATTGTTAGCAGTGATAAAAAATAGATAAATATAAAATATCATAAATGCAATGGAGTTGTAGTACAGAAATTTATTATTATCTGAATGACAGATTTGAAACGAGCAAGAGAGTATTAATTAAGTAACTCACGGCGAGGTTATATGTGAATGTTATGTGGTGCACACTGCGCACCAATAACACAATTATAAATCTATTTGAAATATTTACTATTTATTGTTTGATATTTGTTTTCCACTTTTCTTAAAAAAAAGTTATTGCAATCACTAACAACTGATTCTGATTTTTCTTAAATACTGTTGTTAAAATCAATATCAAGTTTAGGATGGTATTCAATTTCGATAAAGATCGGTACGAAGAATTGTCCGTATATTTATAACTAAAAAAAAATCGTACCAGCCTTTGGTGGATTAGGGTGGATATCATTATAACAAATTCAATATAAAATGTATATTCAGCTCACTGGTATACTTTTTAAACACTCCGGATAGGAGAATGAAATAATTTATTTAATGTTCCGTTAAAAAAAAAAATAAACAGTTTTAACTTGAGTCCATGTCTTAAATGGTCCAGTTCGCACCACTGAGTAACGCAGTACCTGTGCTAAATACTACAAAAGAATGGTCTGTTGCTATATTTATTTTTATACTTAGTAAAAATACCTTTCTAAGGCTGAAGTATAATAAAAAAAAGTTCGAGTTGAATTCACTTCCCAAATAATAGAATTGGAACGAGAATGAACCACTGGGGACGCACAAGGGGAGGCTTGCGGAATATTTAAAATAAAATATGCTAAAAGCTTCGCCTGAGGAAATGACACTTTGTTCTTCTACTCCAGATAATGCTTCTTTTTTTGTTCTTTCGTAACAATATTAATAAACCATTTACTGAAAAAAAATTATAAAATATATAATGATAACAATAATAATTAGACATATTAGTATTTTAATTCCTTACTACCGAAGGTAAGAAAGCATGGTATTTTTTGTAATGAAAAAAACTTCATTCCAACAAACATAATTTAAATAAACGGGGTAATATTTTTTGATATAGACTAAGCTTTATAATTATAACAAACAATATACGTTGATGATCATAATATATTATGTCTCAAATCAAGAAAAAAAAATCTTTAGTTTTTGAATCAGTTCCCTTAAGGTTTATCTGACCTGCTCTAAGGAGGCAGGTATTGGTAATTTTCAAACACAATTGCTAATATTCTATTCCCGATATTCTTATATCTATAAAATTTTGACGGATTTGAATCAGATTTGTTCACCACTTAAAATAATTCTTAGGTTAATTAATTATTTTTGATAAAAATCTAGTTCGGTTTGCGCATCCAACAACTTTCACATAGCACGCCTTCAACTAGCACATCGATGAACGAGTTAAGTTACAAATAGTAAATTTTAAGAAAACAAAGTTCAATTTTTTAATTTTTATTTTTTTTATTTGTTTTTTATTAATTTTTTTCCTTCGTAAAATCCTCAATGCTCCTTATTTTGTTACTAATAAAACCATCCATAAAGACCTAAATGTTCCTTATGTAACCGATCTAGCCCGAACCCAATATTATTCCTTCCATAATAAACTCCCTAACCACCCAAAGCCACTCGTTTCTAACCTTGCTTCCTCTTCCATTCCTGGCAATCCTCCGAGGCGCCTGAAAAGAAGATGGCCTCGTGACCTTATATTGTAAACTGTTTTTACAGTTTTACTACTGGGTAGTTTCTCTACATCCTGTATCATATCATTATGTCATTATGATCAAATTTACTGGTTGTATTTTTTTATATAGTTGTAAATATCAATAAATAAATAAAATAAAAATATTTTTTTTTTTTAAGCTTGCTATGTTTTTGAGTGTACATAGCCACTTCTACACCTTGGTATCTCAGTTATCAATTCGATTTTGAGGTTAGATAGGCACCTACCCTCTTCATCCACAATAAAGATCCAAAAAATAAAAAAATCTTATACAGCCCTTTCATCCACCTATCCACTTAATAATACACACTAACGTAAACCTATTAACACCGCTTTTTTGTTATTGTTTTTAAAAATTAACGAAGGAAAGAATTAGTCAAAACCTTTTGTTCTCTTACTGTAGCTAAGTCACACCTTATACTTCAAAAATCCTATTCTCAGTCCTATAACTGTAAGAGATAGCGACTGGCTACGTGAACTTGGAAGAGACCCCATGATCTGATTATTCCGCTCCGGGAGAACCAGGCCTTGCATATGTATGTGTTGAGGCCAGCAGTTAGGAGGATATGGGCTCTACTGAGCACAGTTTATCAACCTTTGCTTACACTCCTCTTCGATAATGCCTTCTCTAAAACGTTTTAACAAATTGATTTATAATATTAAATATTTATAAAGGTTAATATTTGAAATCATTAGCCCTATTTATAAATATAACCCAAAAGTTTTGAACAGGAGGGTTTGAACGATTTTAATTTTCAAACCTAAGTACTAAATGGAAGATCGGTAATTGACCATGTGAAGTATATAAAGGAAGATAATACTAGATAATATATATATAATTAAACTATTTATTGTAAGCTGACGTTTAGCTCCACTTTGCAGGGCTTCATCAAGGCTGACAAATATACAAATAACTACTTTAATGTAACAATATAAACATGATTTAAAAGTAAACAAAGTTATTGCAAAAAATGTGAATATTAACATAAACAAAGTAAATGAAAAATTAGATATACGGTGAAAAGTACAAAAAAGCAAGAGTTACAAAAAGGTATTAGACAATTAATGAAAACGGAATTAAAAACAAATTAAAAAAAACAAAAAACATATAAAATTACAGTACATACTAAAAGAAGGAACAAGGGAAATATGAATAAAATAAAGGTCATTAAAAAAGGAAAATATCGAAAAAGATAGGACACCTACCTTATTGATTACGGGTAACTACAAAAATGAGCTAAAGGCGGAAACAAGATAGACGAGTGGGGAAATTGGTGGTTACAAAATACGTTACATTTGAAAGTAAAAAAATATATAAATTAATGTCAAAGTGTTAATAATATTAGGAAATTTAAGAAAATAATAAATATAGGCAGACATCAAATGAAGATATATTTATCAAGGGCGAGAAATTATATAGAAAATATATATGAATAAAATAAAACAAGGAAATGAAATTAAAAGAATGGATTCAGTAGATAATAATACAGTGAAGAATATAAAATTCATTAGCAGTCTTCTCTGTGTAAAACTTAATTCATATTCATTTCAGATGTTTCTATATTATCCACTTTAGTAATACTTTCCCGTACTAATTTTCAAAATGAGCATTTCATTTTAAAGATTGACTAACTCCAATTTTTATAGTTTTCAGAAAAGTACTTTTAATAGTACTTCTCGTTGAATAAAAAATATATATAACATTTCTGTTATACAATACTAATTTTGTTTGACTTATAACAAAAAGTCGTATAAAACTAAAATTACATATTTGGGTTAGATGCTTGCCTGAGATTTTATAAAAACCTTTTTGTTAAAATCGATCACTTTAAATAACCTATTTTACTCATTTTTTTAGAATTTTTTAAAAATGGCTCAGAGAATTTTGAACTCGGTAGATTAATGTACAATCAAGTGTTATTTCATATCAGCTAGCTGTTTGATAGTCAGGCAGGATATTAATGACAATTTTTGAAAAGAAAATCTTGCTCTAAAACACCTTTTTTTTGTTTATTTAAATAAATTACCATCTAAATGTTTTACTAGTAATGAATATGGGTGTATATGAACTATAAAAGGATTTGATAAAAAAAAAACACAAGGATATAACAGGAAAATATTTTCCTGGTTAAAAACACAGTTTTGGAAATGAAAATATTAAAATAGACTAAATATAAGAAAAAAAAGAAGATAATATTTAACATCGGAAGTCATAGAGAACACTTGAGTAAAATATGTTCCAACACAAGTTAAATTTTCGGGCACCTATGCAGTTTCGCCAATCTGATCAATATTTTTATATCACCAAGGTTATTAAATAGTTTTTAATTTTACCTAACCTATATTTGTGGCTTTCAAGAGAATGACTAACACCATAAAATCGTTCTTAGTATTTTTAATATTGATTATATTACAATTTAGCATAGAATAAATAGTTAAAAGCAATATGTGAAATTTAGTAAACTGTAAACTGTTATAATTCTGCCACAAAAATCCACGGTAGTATTTTGTGTTCAAATTCAAATAATAATATTAATAGAAGCACAAATTTAAATCCATTCGTTATCCAGTACGAATTATTCTTTGATTGTTTTTTGTATTTTTTTTTTTTTCAAGAGAACTTTTTGTGGAGATAATACAGCTGAATTAGAGAATTTTTCATATTTTTTGTTTATCGGAGTGATAAATAAATTATTATAACAGAACTGAATAAATTGTTATTCAGGGTTCAGTTCTAAAAAAAAACCTGAAGCTATCCCGTATATACCACAACACTGTTATTCAGTCAGAGATGTTCCTGTCTGTTCATGTTGAACTCCACTTATTCTTTCAAGTCGAAATTGAGACATAGACTGTTAAGAAAGTTTCGGTTAATTCGGACTTAGTAAAAAAAAACAGTACTAAAAATTGAATGCATAAGTTGAATTTACATTAATTTATAATTAAATTAAATCTATTACGTCAATTTAAAATTATTTTCTTTAGATATGTGATTTAATTAAGTAAACAAACGATCGTGAAGCTTCTAATATTAGTCAAAAAGTCAGTTAGTCTATTTATGACGAACTTACTTTTTTTGTTTGTCTTTTTGCATTTTTTTTATTTACTTTTATTATTAGTAGATTACGGAAGGTAATTTCTTCTCCGGAAGAACCAAGCAAGAACTGATGATAAAGAAGCATTCAAGAAATCACAGATAAATAAAAAATAAATAAATGAAACAACACAGCAAGCATGAAATAATAAAGCAATTCTATACCTAGAAAGGGGAGAAGACACATTTAAAAATAAACTGTGGGGCGTCTTGGAGTAAGTTAGCAAAGTGTGACAGGTTTCTTTGCTGAATCACCCACAATAAATCTTTCTCGGTTCCTACTTTTCTAAATTGTTTGCAGAAAAAGCATTTTTTTCTTTCGTATAAACTGCTCTTTAACCAAGTAATGATGAGATTTTGAATACATAATAATGTTATACGCCTTAAACAAAAATTATACAGATTAGTACAAAATGTAACACTGATTAATGACATTGTGTTTTCACACTGTAGTCAATATTGATTCTCTAACTCTTAGTAAGTGATATTCAAATGTTAAACTTTCTAAAACAAAGTTTCTAAGACATTTGGAAAGCATCCAAGAGGAGTTTTTCTAAACCTCATTTAATTTACAAGTTCTGCCGATGAAAAGTTTAACACGAAATTCCGATTGTCTGATAATGTTTCTATTGAATCCAAACCTCACGTGACTTCTTTTTTTTTCTGATTGTTACTAATGATTTTTAAACAAAATATTTTTGTCAGTTTTCTTATGATTATATCTACGTGCCGCAGTTTTCGTATAATTTCCTATTTTAGTTATTAAAGGGTTAAAAAAGTTAAGGCCTTATTTATTTAATTACATTGCAACTTAGTTACATTCAGACATTGATAATAGAAATAAGAGAGCACATTTACAAGGTCTAACTTCTATAGCCTTCCTCAGCCTAATGTAGTCAGTATGATCAAAATGAAAATTAAATTAAAAAAAAAACTTTACCATTAAAACCCATGAAGTGACAAATAAAATTACTCTTTCCTGACCAATATTATAAAAGGATCAAGCTCCAACCAAACGAAGAATCCAGGGTACTAGAGACCTCAGAGCTGATCCAAAGTTCGGGTATGGGGAGGAGCTAGAATTTAAAATTATTATATATTAATCGTAAGATAAAGACGAACAACTGACACCTTCAACGAGAGGTCCTCTTTAACCCAAGAGGAGTGGATAATTTTATTTGTATTGAAAAAAATTTCAATGTAAATTTATATGTAATTATGATTGAGTACATGCACAATATTACCAAGCAGTGGTAGTGAGAAGAGGATGGAGATCAATGAAGAAACCAAGTAGTAAGATCTCCAATACTATTTCTCAGTTAACTTCAATCATCGCATATATCTGTCCAAACGAGAATAGGGAAGAGATAGGTGCCGATAGAAGAGGAGAAAGAGATTGACTACAGAATTGCAATACTGATGGGTGCCATAAATTAATTTTTATTTCTAATGCTTAATTTATTGTAGCCTTTTAATCATACAATCCACATCAGTTATTTTTTATTATATTCTCATAATATCTCTAAAGACAGAAATTCTCAGAACTAAACAGTTGAAAGAACAAAGGATAAAATTCTTGCCATCAGTCGGATTCGAACCTATATGTAGCTCTGTAGTCAGGATTTCAACACTGCATTATACTGTATTAGTCTGAGGGAGACTAAATAAGTTAGACCGTTCCCATTCACTAGGTCATGCCACGCCCTCAACGGAAGTTCGGGGAGGTACGGGTATCCTGAACAATATCTTGTATTTCTTTCTACTGGAACTGAAAAGTGTAATGGACCGAAGCAGGAAACCTGACCTAAATCCAACGTAACCCAATGGAACCTAGAACATTCGTTATCCATTACATAGCCATTCTACGATAAGTGAAGTGTAATGTATACATGAAAAAAACTAAGTCAGGCCAGATAAAAAAGTTGAAAAAGGGTAGGATGGGACTACCTGATGTCTTCAAAAGCGGGCCCCTTGGCACGGATCCAGGTCGAAGATCGAAAACATCTCGGGGCATGCGACTGGGCCCGCAGTTACATTTCTTTCTAACTGTCCTATAATGCTTTATTTACTGTGCTCACAAACCGTGAACACAAACCGTGAACAATATATTTATTGCTTCTTTATACCCGTTGGAACTAGTATCAGGCAGTTTTGAATGAGTCGATTCTTTAGGTAATCGTAGATCATGATAACCGCAGAGAGTAGTTAAAAAAGATAAAGGGAAAATAAACAATTTTTATCGTCACTTACCATTACCATATTCCGAAAAAGTGTTAATCGGACTACAATTATATAGTTAACTTAAAAGTTGGAATAGAATTGCCTAAAATGAACACGAATTACTTTTTATTCTCGTCAAAGATGAATATATTTATATATAAAAAGATGGTTAGGGTTGCGGTCAAAAGTGAATCAAGAATAGTTTACAACGATTTATTTTCCTACGTTACGCCCCACTTTGCAGGGCTTCATCAGGGCTAAAAAGATACAAAATGAAACATGATAAGATACAATGATAAGAATAAAAATACAAAGATAAGACACAATGATAAGAATAAAAACAAGTAACAAAATTTCTTTATAAAAATACGTAAAATATAAAGCTAAAAAGTACAGGAGATGCACATAAACCAAAAACAATACGGTTGATATACCGATTCCTTTGAACAGATATATTGTCCTGACTTGCTCTTTGCTCATTTATTATCATTTTATATCATTATTATTATTTATTTATTTTATATATATTTTTTTTTTCCTTTCCCCGAATTGTTTTGGTTTTATGTGCATCTCCTGTACTTTTTTAGCTTTATATTTTACGTATTTTTATAAAGAAATTTTACTCTTGCCATTGTTACTTGTTTTTATTCTTATCATTGTATCTTATCTTTGTATTTTTATTCTTATCATTGTATCATTTTGTATCTTTTTAGCCCTGGTGAAGCTCTGCAAAGTGGGGCGAAACGTCGGAAAATAAATAATTGTAAACTGTTTTTGTTTCACTTTTGACCGCAACCCTGACCCTGACGAGGAAACGGAGGTATACATATATTTTTTTTATTAATTATAATCCAGTATATTCTTCAGTTATTACTAACGATTTTATTTTTCAGTATTCCCGAAATTTCTATGCCTGTAACGACACTTTTTGCCTATTAAAATCAACAGAGAAAGGTGTGCACTTTTCATTGCATTCACGGTTACTTGCTCACAAACTAAGAAACAAGTGTGTGAACAAATGACAAATATCGAGATTTTTTATCATTCACGAAATACTTTTATTCCTGAAACTAACTTTAAATGAACAATTCAATCATTCAGCCTCAGAAAGATTAATCAAGGATTAAAATTTCGAAAGTCTTACCTGTTTGATATGGGCGAAAGAATAATTAAGTACGCGTTATGTTCAAAGATGTCTTAGTACACTGAGAATAAATAGATGACTAAAAAGTTACGTTGGATTTCATATATTGGTTTATCCAGCGAATGGTGTAAAAGATAACCGAGTGAAAAAAAAGTTGAAACATCGAAAATTAACAAAAAACTCCCAAAGATACTTTGGTATTTTTCTTTTTTAAGATAATTGGATAGTATTTATAGAGGCAATAATATATTGCCTTTATATTAAATATTATAATATTAAGTAAAATATTCATTTTACTTTACGATTATACTCAATCCAAAACATTTTTATTGAAGATACATTTGTAGGTATTAAAAATTTCTGCAATGATAGCGCATAAGATGTACATTACCTGTTTCGATCTAAATATTTAAGTGATTCTGGATCGAAAAACAAATATTCGACTGTTATATCCCGAGGGATCTGTGTGTGGAAGGAAATGAGAACTCATTTGACGAACAAGGATAGGTGGTCGTTGTAGTTTTAATCAAGAATAATCTTGAGTAAAGTGATTAAGGACAAAACCGATTGTTAAGGAAATAAATAAAATATATAGGTGGAGAATATCTATTTATTCTGATGAAAAAATAATAATAATTTTTTAGGAGTTTGGTATAGATTTCATACATAAGAAATAAAATTATACTGAAATTTGACAACCTTTCACAAGTTACTGTTATAATTTTTTTTTATAAAATCCTTGATGCTCCTTATTATGTCACAAACAAACTCATCCACATACACCTTAACATCCTTTTCGTTGCAGATTTGGCCCGAAATAGATACGCGTCTTTTCGTTCCAAACACCTCACCCTTTACCTAACTAACCCATTAGTTCTTAATCTCTCATCTTTAACTATCCCTGATAATCCTTGGTGGCGTCTGAAAAGGAGATGGCCACAGGGCCTTCTAATTTAAATTATAATAAAATATTTTCAAGTGTTCAAAACATTCCAGATATTTACTTATTAAAACTTTTTTAAAGTTAA
>NW_027116728.1:42188-49856 GCF_000696795.3 Halyomorpha halys | reverse complement strand
ATATATGGAGATAGAATACAGACTCAAAGACTTACTGTGTACAACTACTATCTACGGAGTACTATAAAAACTCGTCACCTAGAGTGCCTCTCTCGACAACTCTGCTCGATTACTGATATACTTTCTAGAATAATGAATCTTAATTTTTACACGAGGGCATATTAAGTGTCGTATCTAAACAGTAATTAGAGTATGTTTCGGTTCCTAAGGCTTATGAAAACATACTATGTTGTATATTATAGGGCACGTGATGTAAAATATAGCTCGTTTTATTAATGAGTGATTGATACATTCGACATTTAATAACAATAAAGAAAGAAATCATATTTTTTTGTTCTAAAAAGAATTGGGAATGCAAGTTAGAACATGTCAGCAACGAAAATCGTTAATACCAAATGTTAGTTTTTACCATTCTTAGTGGGGTAAGCATTTAAAACGTACATTTATACAACTATATTATTAAAATAAAGTCGTTTAAAAGCAACATGCTCGATAAAATAACTAAAAAAACTAGTTGATCATTATCACCACCAGTATTCTCAATTAATAAAAGAGTGTATCTCAATTAACTTAGGTTTAATGCTATAAAGTCCAGAGCGGGCGTCATTTTCTTATGGGCCCCAGAAGAATAGACGCCTTCAACTTAATTTATGTCAAACTGTGAAACAAGTAAATTACATCGAGTAAAATTGAGGCAGGCAAAACAGGATGATAAAAATAAGTTTTACTTCTGTAAAAGTACAGTACCTGAACAAGGGCATCGAGGAACGGATGGCGCTATGGGATTGGCCCCTGTGAATTATGAAGGTTTCTTAACAGCTTCTCAAATTTAGCGAGACGTTTAACTTTGACACAGCTCTTAGATTAGTATTCCCAGCGCACTCACAACTCTCGATCCAAATTAACAGTCCTTCAGGGACGGCAATTTCTCATCTCGTTTCTAACAAATTGTGGATAAATTAGATCCAAGCTTGAATTTAATTACTGTCGGAAATTTGGGTTAGCAATGTAGTTTTTCCATCGTGGGAACTATATCTCGTTACTTCACTTGCCGAATCAGCTAATTCACTGCTGCTATTACACATTAGAAGTTAAATTATTAATAAAGGTTGAAATAGAATTTTTTTTCCAACAATTAATTCGCATAATGGAATTACAACCCTTATAAGGGTGGCTTATGGGATTTTAAAATTTTATGCATATAAAGATATACAAATATATTATCTTAAGGATCTTATTATTCGTTTTCTGAATATTTTCCTTCTTTACTACCAATAATTATAAGCTTTTCAATTCATACAAAAAGAAAGAAAAAAAATTGTTCTCAGAATCAGCATTTTTACTCCTATATTCCATGTCTTTTCTAATTTTAATAAAATGACTGGGTTGAAGAAGTAGGGACAAATATTTGAAAATGGCCAAAATTAAAAAAAAAAAAAAAAAAAAAAAATGAAATTCTTCTAAATCATATAATATATGCATATACATGTATAAAATAGAATTGCTAGCAAATAAAATTAATTTAAAAACATACTACTTTTTGCTTTTATTTTTTACAATGTGGATTTAATTCGATGCTTTACTGCTTTAGATGCTTAATTAGATATTTTATATATTTTAAGTTATTGAGAAGTAGACAGATTTCACTTTTCGTCTGATTCGGTCCAATTTGATCTACCGCCCCTAAAGAAGATTCATTCATTATTATTTTTGGAGTAAATTATTAAAAATACCATTATAACAAGTGTTTCTGTCATCGCAATGGTTGATCGGAAACATCTCAAACAACAATTTTTATTTTTACATTTAAATAAAAAACAAGAATTAAAAAATTTCATTGAGATATTTCGAAGATTTTTTAAAAGTGAAATATAAAAATAATTAGATATAAAAATAATACTAAAACAGGTAATTAGTTAAAATAAATAACTAGCGATCTAGAGAAATTATAACTATCTTCTCTACTAGTTTTAACAACGGTTTTGAAAACATTATTTAGTTTTTTTTTTTTCTAAGCTCCATGAGTGTACACCGGTTTGATGCATAGGGGTCGTAACAATAATGGGTGGAATCTCTTTTACTGCATGATGCTGTCACGAGATTTCGTTCATTATTAGGTTTATTTTTGAACTGAAAAAATAAAAATTGCATTCGATAATGATAATCTTTATATTATTAATATTTCAATAAGTAATACTCATACAGTAAGGGTCACTACTACAACAAAGATCTTCCAGCTCTTTAGGGTACTTTCTTAACTGGAACCAAGTTGGTAGATTTTATGAGCTATAAAGTTGCTTGAGAGATCAAGTTGATGGTTAGCCGAACTGCGAGGGTAGTTTATTGGGAGGGGGCCCTTGATTCATGCTGAGGGCTGTACCAGCACCGCGGGGAATAAGGGTCGATTAGATCCATCAAGTTCTTCGTCAGATCCTGTAGTTTAGAAACATAGCTGAAAGAGTAAACACAAAATTATTTAAATTAACCATTTTAAAATATGAATTCTGATTTTTTATTACCCGACTCATAATCTTTATAAAGGAATATAATATGTCTGCTGCGGTGAGAGGATCAACAAACTTTCACTTGCCTTGCTGCTTTAAGACAAGAGACCCGACGGGAATGCGGGTTGGGGCGTTGCTCCCAGAGCGCATGGTCGGAACGTTGTTGTGGGTTCGATTCCCACCTGGGGGCAGTTAATATTCATTTTTCAGTTGTCTCGAAAAATGAATCTTGGCATTCTCACGTTGGTTAGTACGCGGCGGCAACTCAGATAGCCACCAGAGGTTAGCAAAAAGGACCGCTAGACTCATTTGCCGGACTTGTTCCCCTCCCCCCTCACCAAATACCAGTACAAGTACCAGAACTTTAAGTTAAAATAAATACTACCTTGTTTCAAAACAGAAATGTTTTTATTGTTTACGCTAATACTATCACTTACTATATCCCATGACAAAATAAATAAAAATAAAATAAATAAGAATAAAAAGTTGACTATTTTCATGGTAATAGGGGATATAAAAATTTATTTAGATTGTTTTTCGGTTATTCTCCATTTCTTTCTGTATCTTCAGGTAGGAATGAGAATATATATATATATATATTTTGTAAATATTATACATCAATTGTGTATTTATACTCTTGTTTACAAAAACGTTTTGGAACTAGGAAAACATTTTACCATGAGTTTATCATTCAATCCATATATAATTCATATTTATATGTTTTTACTACTATTTATAATGAAGCAACAATAAGAAAAAGTTAAGATAATTTTTAATGATCATTATTTGATTAAAAAAAATACAATTTTTTATTATAATTTAAGAATTAATTCTTTTGAATAATAATTATTGTATATCTCAATAGTTTCTGTATTATTCTTTAATTTTATTTGAAATAAGATAAGCTTAAGAAAAGACAAGGTTTTATACCATAACTAGGGGATTTTTTAAAATAATTTTTCAAAAAATGTCGTCAAAATAATCGTTGTTTTTAGGTATCGCAATGTATGAAAATCATAATGTATTAAAATGTAATGAAATTGTATTCAAAATGAAGTTTTATTTATATTTTTGAAATATTGTAATTATATGTTTACACTTAATACAAACAAAGCATATTTTACTAAACTTTTTTTTTTTAATTGAGACATTAGAGAAAATTTGTCACAGAAAAATAGTTTGTAATTCAAATCAAAAATTTCAATAGGAAAACCAAAATGAAATTTCGCCCTGAAGTTAGCCGATTCAAATATATTTTTATATATAGGGGTCATTCCATGTCTTGTGAACAACTTACTATAATTGATTTTAGCACAAACGATTTTATTAATACGCTGATAACACAATTAAAAAATCCATGAAAGATATGGCCTAAAACATTTATTATTTATTAAACATGCCTAGGATATCGCGTCTTTGACATACACCAACTACATGAAAATATTTTTAATGAAAACTGTTATCATATATCAAGATATCATCATGACATGTTACTGGAAATTTGTATTTTAAGCCTAAAATCAGCAAAAAAAACAAACTATATTTCAATATCTTAAAAAAATTTAAATATATTGGTTTTAAAAATTTAAGAAACAGGTGTTTCTTATCCAAAAATAAAAATATTCGGAGCCTCAAATATGATTAAATACTCAAATCTATTTTATTATAACTCCATTATCATAATTGTTATATATAACTCCATAATTAGTTAATTAAAGGTGACATCAAACTCCTTCCATCTATTGGAAGTCTAATGAATCAGTGGGAATATAGGACACTACTGTCTGAATAAAATGCACATTGGAGAAAAATTCTGAACCCAGAGGTATAAAACTCTTTTAGCTTATGTGTAATAAATTCAGCATGAGTGAGAAATTCTACACCGCACCCAGGCTAAGGAGGCGAGGCCGTAATGAGAGACGAAGAGAAGAGAAGAAACAGTAGAAGAAGCTTCATAGAAAATTCTTTATTTTATTAGTACTATTATTTATTTATTTTTTAAAAACTTATTTATCCATTCAAGTGTTTCCTGTAACCGGCTTTTTATTATATTTTCCTTTGAATCTATGTGTTAGTCATGTTCTCGTAGAATGTATTTGTTTGTTTGTTTTTGGTAAGCCGATCTACTGCTGTGACTATTATTAATGGTCTGATCTCACATTGCCGTCTAATAGTGAATTTGTTTAGCGGGTCACTGGAGAGGATCTAGAAGAGTGAATTCCGGAGAGCGAAAATTGGGTGAATTAAAAATTGTGAAATGCTGAAATTGAAGGAACAGAAAAGGGAAAGAAAAAAAGGAATGAATTAAAACATTTGTATTTGGCGTATAAAGTGAAATTGATTATAAAAGGAAACTGTAGGGAAAAAAAATGTTTTTTATTATTTTATTATACCATGTAATTATATGTAATTTATATATGTCCTATTACGGATTGATAAGTATGCTGTGTGATATAGCAACCTGATGTATTTGGGCAGCATAGATGAATAAAGTATTTCTCTCTCTCTCACCAATCATCAGACAAGTAAATTTGTATCATTCTATAATATCACAGTATAATCAATAGCAAAATTTAATTTAACTGACCTACGTTTTACATCCCTTTGGTTAATCCCGTAAAATTAGGTATTTTGTATTACTAAATTGAGAATAGAGGATTTATTTATCTTTTCACCGTACTTAATTTATTTAAAATCCATTACAAGCATCCCGCCAATCAGTTTCATCAGCAATATCAATCAGTTAAAATTAATCCTGATAATGACCCCGAACATATATTACAAGCAACCCAGGGAATATGTGAACTAAAGTATATTATTAAATATGTAGGGTAGTAGATAGATGAAAATAAAGTTGGATTTTCAACATGTTTAATTTTTATTGGAAGAAGATAGTTTACCATATTAAGTAGATTGGAGATAGGGTGACAGTCAATAAAAGTATCAAAATAGTAAAAGAAAAGTATTAATTGTTAACCAACGTTTCGCCCCATTTTGCAGGGCTTCGTCAGAGCTGTCAGAATGAAACACAGTCGTCAGTCTGAAACATACTGTGTTTCATTCTGACAGCCCTGACGAAGCCCTGCAAAGAAGGGCGAAACGTTGATAAACAATAGTTTTCTTTTACTGTTTTGATACCTTTATTGACCGCCACCCGGACTATCTTCCTACAATGTGTAATTTTTGTACACAAAAGAATTATTATCCTTGGAAATCAATAAACCTAAGCAGCCATAACTAGTGATAAATAAAAATAGTTTTAGCAGTTAAAAATTTGAATATTCTTCCTTATCTGAAACTTTCGATATCGTGAATTTTATAAAAAAAAAAAAAAAAAAAAAATCTACAAAATGTTTCATAAATTTCTAAAAAAAAAAAATATTTTTCTAATGCCTTAATTTATTTATAATAAATTTTTGTTTACTGGCATCAAGTTATTAGTAATGCGAGCTCATAAAGATTATTTACCTTAGGAGAATAAATTAAATAAAGGAGAACCTACTAAATTATTCTCTGTAAAGGAACAGCAATTACATGCGCATTTAATCCCGTATAAACATGGAAATAGTTTAGATAGTGTATGAAGCAAAACAAAGCTCCCCCTCCAATTATCGGTAGTTTAAATCATCAGTTAAAGGGGGCGGGATGTGTTTGCACAAGCAAAATGGATTCAATATCTCGCGAGTAGATAAGTTGAAACAAAGGGAGGAGGGAATTTAATATTTTCTAAAATTTAATTAAATTTTAACGTTTACCTAAGGAAATGTTTTAAGGGTATAATTACAAAGGGCCAACCCTCCGCCTGATGGGCTCCCATTTCTACTCCTCTTGATAATTAGGCCAGGGGGGGTTCGGAGACAAAGAGGAGTTCTGGCCGAGGTTCAAAACTTCGCTTTGGGAGTCTTGTGAAGATCATTTGAGAGTTTATTTTATATTAGCCTTGGTCGGCGAGCAACCCTGCTATTCCTTGTAGCCCGATACCCTTAGAAAGATTAAGATGAAATGGTTGTTAAATTGGACATCCTGGCCAGCTTTATAATGACTGACATTTTTTAACTTCAGATTTTAAAAAATCTGTGATGCGCTAATCACTTTTACTCAGCTTTTATTGACTACCCTACTTATGTCCTCAGAGTTGTGTAGACCAGTGGGTTCCAGTTGTTATTTTAGAAAAAAAAATCTAGGAACCGGGATGTGAAAATTATGGAAAAAAAATAAATAAAAAAATATTAATATACTATATTATTAACTTCTGTTATAAAAATTCATATTTTACGGTTTCTGAAGGTGTGAATGACGAATATAAATTTTGTTCCTGCCAATTATATAACAGTTTAACGAAAGATAATGAGGCTGTTTTGCTATCGGGAAAATTGAAGTAGTCTCGGCTTTTCCTGTTCAATTTTCAATTTCCCGTTATTTAATTCTTTAGTATTTTGCATTTATCCACTGTTTATTATTGCCTAACATGGTAGTTGTTTCTAATTAAACAATATTAAAGGTATTTTTATAAAAATATGTTTTGAAAATTCGGTATTTCAGCCATGTTAGACAATGTCAATGAAGAAAAGACCTACCTGGTTTAAAGACCACCATTTCTGACAAAAAAAGTAACATTCCCAGCTAGTCGATTTAAATGAAAATGTTTCAGTAACATCACAGAAATACTATATATACTATATTATTATTATTATATGGGCGAAAGACCATGGAGGTCTAAGTCTTCGCTTTCTTGACGGTTTTTTTCCAAGGGTGGGTTCGTCACTCCCACGCCTATTTTTGTGAGTGCCATCCATTGGCTAACGGGCCTCACAAATTTTCAAGGGGAGGCTGTGAGTGAGTTTTGTATAATTTTATGCTTGGAAATATTCCGGATGGGGTCGGGCTCGAACTCCCAACCTTTGGGTGTGTAGTCAGGCATGTTGCCACGCTGCTACCGCTGCCCCCATACTATATCTAAATATATACTATATACATGTCCTAAATACGTAGTTTCACCTTTTTTTTTTTTTTGTGTAATGAAAAAGTATATATATATATATATAAGTTACAGTCAGCTGGTACTTCGATGTCAGCTGACTGAGCAGATCAGCTGATCATGTGTATATATAAAGATGTGCTGAACCCAATAAAGGATAGTATGTTACAGCAGTTCAAACGTGTT
>NW_027116728.1:16769-35444 GCF_000696795.3 Halyomorpha halys | reverse complement strand
TACAGTTGTAAATATCAATAAATAAATTATTTAAAAAAAAAAAAATTAAAAATTTTTTGTTTAAACTATTGATACTTTTTCTTGGGGTTTTCATCAACAATAAATTAATTCATATTATATATAAAATCAATTTGGTGTAATTATATGACCTTAATGTATCACACATTACATTAAAGCCATACAAACTAATATGATTTTTTATTCCTATTTTGGGCAAAATTTATTTTTTATTTTTCAAACTAATTTGTAAAAAGTTAAAAAATATTTTCATCTTATTTTTAATCTTCAGAGAGGTCTGCAGATTGTCAGTTTATTGATTAATAATACAAATAGAATACTATATAGTAATAATATAATATATAGAGTATATAAAGCACTGAGACAGATTACATAATAAAATAAAAAAAGAGATGGAATGAAAACCCTTGAACGATCAGTTATACATGAAATAAGTTTAAATACCGAGGCGCTTTCACAAAAACTTTAAAAAGTAGTGTAGAGATACCATCAGATAAGTATGTTGTTAATTTTCACATTAAAAAGGCAATATAGGCTTAAATTGGATTGAATATTTCATAAATTACATATCCAAAAAAAAAAAAAAACTAACACTCAATATAATCCTTTTTTCTATATTTCAATTTTCAGAAAAAGATTTATTTTTCTAATTAAAAATCTATACGGGAGTAGCAGGATGAAATTCAAATAATTATTAATTCTCCTATCTCACAATCTAAGTTGGTAAGATTTTCGGTTCAGCATATCGTTGTGAGCACGATTACTTACTGTGTGCACAGAAAAGTCTGGCTAATCACTTATTGGAGTGATTAATTAATTAGAATTTGTGGTTAAATATTAAATGTCAGAAGGAGAGGGCTGGTTAATTAATTTAACAGACTAAATATCGATAGCTTACTTCACAGTGGTGCTAATTACGTTTCCACCAACTTTACGAAGAATAAAATGAAAGGTTCTCTTTTTTAGAAAAATGACAACGTTTCAAAAAACTGATTGAAACGTAATTCTTGTTAAGTTAGTGGAACGTACACAGCACCACTGTGAAGTGAGGATTGAAGCTTGATCACTAAAAAATAAATAAATAAAATTACAAAAGTTGGTAGAAATTTTATAGTTAACGAAATACAAATTAGTTATTTGTTAGTTATTTTCACTCATTATTTAGTAACTATATCGATTTTTTAAAAATGTGTTGGTATATTGATTAGCCTAATTATTTCAATTATTCTTTCTGTTTTAATACAATCGAAATTATTTTTAATAAATTTTATACCATTTTTTCCTGTTAGCATAAAAAAACAACATAAATTTTATGTTACACATTCATAATTACTGCAAGTTAAATTTAAACTCTTTGTTTCCTAATAGTATAAGGAAAAACAATATTTTAAATAATTATGACTGATAATTAAAATAATAATAATTAAATATTTATCCAAGCAATTGACCTAACGTCCTCTGTATGATTTAGCTGTGCATGTAAAATTAGTAAAAAATGAAAAAAAAAATAATATAATGTGAATTAATTGAACGTATTTATTGTATGTTTTCTAGTATCACTCCTATCTGTGAAAGGTCTAAATAAAATGATGACGTGAAAAACAATTATTCTAATTGTTTTAATTTCATTTTTCAGAATTTGTTTTTATTACACTGAACTTTTTATTATAAATACACTATCATAATTGCTCCATTTTGACTGTGACATTACATTTAATTTTCAATTGTTAAAGTGAAAGTTAAACTGGCATTTCTTTGCAAGAGCAAGAATGTTAATTTATTTTCTCAATAACTTTTATTTTTTCCAAATAACAGTGTATTTGGGACGAATGCCTATTTATAAAGGTGTTTCTCCTTCTTCATTTCATGATAACTATGCAATGTGTTACGTCATGAGAAAGATATGTGATAGTACTGTGGCAACATTAGGCCATTTCATCTGAACCACAGTAGTAATAGTGCGACACAAGCAGAGCCACCGGAAATTATCTAGGTCCTAGGATCGATGTGCCAACCACCCCTCAATCTGTGATAACCTATTAATAGCTTTTGCTACCATTTGTGGGACCTCAAATAGATGGAACCATGGACCCATTCAAAGCAGAGAAGAAATTCTCAGAGCACGGAGGATAAAGAGTTACTCAAAACAAAAGAAAACGGGGGATAAAGGTGTGACTGATGGTGGCCGTCCGATAGAGGGGTTTCTGTAGCTGGCAGAAATATTAGCGCCCTTAACAGGACAAAGGGAAGATGGCGGGGATCACTCAGGCAAGTCGAGTGTGGCCCATAATATCTTAACCGATTGTCTTGAGCTACCTGCGAAGTCGTCAGCTGTCTTGGACTAAGCTCCATTCATATCGTCTTAATGCTTCTTTAAAACCTAGAACCCAACCCCACCGAAATTAAATATAATAAAATGCATTGTATAGAACTACAAAGACGTAAGTGCTTCCAACATTCTTGAATATATTGAATTATTAAAATACTCCTAGAGAGCAAGGTAGCTCAGTGAGTAAGCAAGCTTTACTTTGACACCCCATATATTTTTTACAATAAAATTTAGGGATTCGTGTAATAGGGATAATTAATATAACTCTTAGTGGGGCTATCGGAAGTTTAATTAGAACTGATGGTTATCGAACAAAATTGTACAAGAAAAACATGTTTAAAACGCGCAACTATGACAGCCTATGACTTTTTTGCTATCAACTTTAGATATTTGTTTAGTTGGTTTAATTTTTGGAACTCCAGGGAGGACTACAGAAACTTTAAACTGAACTGTTGGTTATCGAATAAAATTTTTCAAAAAATAAAATTTCATTTTATGTCAGCCGTTTTGTCGAAATATTTTATATCGATAACCAATAGTTTTGTTTAGAATTCAGATAGATTTTTCCCTCCATCCCCCCAAGAGTTCTGAAACTATCCCTATTAAACAAGTCCTTAATGTTGGTAGCAAAAATGTTATAGAAATTCAAAGTTGCACACATTTGAAAGATTTATCTTGTCGACAAATTTCGTTTGATCAATAACAGTCCTATTTAGAATTCCGGTAGTTGGAAATTTTCAGGTAGAATTTACTTAGGACTCCATACAGACAAGAGGCTTAGTTGGAATTCCCATATCAGACAGAAACGACAAGAAACTACTTGTAGATTTTGATTACTACAACACCTACTTGACAAACGCTTTTAGCTCCCCATTTACTACTAAAACTCTCATACAGTATAATAATCAAATCAATTAGGACATACTGAAATGAGCTTAGGGGTTCCAATAAGCCATTAAAATTACTTCCGTATCCTTGTAATCCCAAACCCTTTGTAAAATTCTTGATACTCCGTAGTATGTCATAAATAAATTCATTCATGAAGATTTCAACGTTCCATTCATTGCAGATTTGGCCCGAAATAGATATACTTCATTTTATTTGAAAATTATTACCCTCCCAAACCCATTAGTTCGTAATCTCTCATTTCTGAGGATTCCTGATAATCTTTCGAGGCGTCTAAAAAAACTCATTACTTCTAATTTAAAGTAATGAAGAATCCCATCAGATCACCTTTACTCTCCGTCGTAAACCTCTGCCTTCCTGTCCTACAGTATCCTTTCTAAATACTCCTCTATTGCCTGTTGAACAGATTCGATACATAGGACTCCATCTTGACAAGAGACTTACTTGGAATCCACACACAAGACTGAAACGACAAGAAACTGCTCGTAGATTCCGATTGCTACAACACTTACTTGACAAACGCTCTAAACTTCCCATTCACTACAAAATATTAGTATACACTACAATAATCAGACCAATTTGGACATATGGAATTGAGCTCTGGGACTCCACCAAACCATCAAATTCTTCCCGCATCCATAGTTACAATCCAAAATCCTTGATGCTCCTTATTACGTCACAAATAAACTCATTCACAAAGACCTTAACATCCCATTCGTTGCAGATTTGACCCAAAACAGATATGCGTCTTTTCATTCCAAACTCCTTAACCACCCTAACCCATTAATTCTTAATCTTTCATCCTTAACAATCTCTGATAATCCTCCGAGGCGTCTGAAAAGAAGATGGCCACGTGACCTTCTAATTTAAATTGATGTTTGAAGTACCACCAATGGGTGGTTCCTTCCCAAGATTTTCAAGTGTAAATGAAACATACTACATATTTACCTATTGTATTATTTTGTACAGTTGTAAATTACATTAAATAAATAATTTAAAAAAAAAGTAATGAGGCATTAAAGTAAATTATCATTGGGTGGTTCCTTCTCGAGATTACCTAATGTTCTGAAACATGTATTACATTTACTTAATGTATTTTTTTACACAGTTGTAAATTTTAATAAATAACTATATATTGTTAATTGTAAATAATATAATATATATTAGCGAATCGATAGTGTTAAGAAAGTAAAAAATTTCGTTGTTGCTATATCCGTATGTAACTAGTGTATGAATAAATACTATACACCGAACGGTCTACTTATACTCGTGAAATTATGGCGCTTCAACTTACTTTATCTTACCCTTCTGAATAGCGAGCTAAAGTTCTGCATTAATATTCCAATGCAGCCAGGCTTAATGGCTATCCAGGGCAGTCATATTAGCGTCGGGTGCGGTTGTGATAAGTCAGTAAAAGTCGGAAGAACACTAACTCAACAGGTAGCGAGGGGCGAGTTAGATAGCGGCGATGAAATAGTGTTCTGTGGAAGCAGCTATGAAATTGGAGTATAACTCAGCAATGATCTACAGTGTTAGCCCAGCCGGCAGGAAAAAAAAGTCACTGATACTGCGTGATCGTCGGTCCGGTGGTCTGCGTCCTCTGATAACGGCTTTGACCTCGAATTTCATGCTTGTCTTGCTAATAATATTAGAGGGATTTTTTTTTTTTGAAATTACATAATTTAATATAAATAAATATTTATTCTATAAAATGTTTCTTGAACGAAAACATTACTAAAAGTTGTACATAAATTAAGGAATCACATTAAAAAAATCCATAAATCACATGAAAATGCCTGATATTTGTAATAAAAATTATGTTAACAATATCGCAGTAATTTTTGAATAATTTTACAAAGAACTGAAAAGTAGCCTTTCTTAACGCATTCTAGCACGATGCCGCTAAGTAATTTATTTATTGTTATTTACAACATTATAAAATTTCATAAAACAAGTAAATTTTCTATTAGATATAAAGTAACATGATACAAACATTTGAAGAATTTACCCATTGATAGAACTCCGATTACGTTGCTAGAGAAGAAGACGTCGAGGCCATCTTCTTTTCAAACGCCTTGGACGAATATCGGGCATTGAAGAAGCCAGGTTAGAAACAAGTGGATTTAGATAGTTAGGAAGTTTATCATGAAAGGATTGGTTTCTGGTTCAGGCCAAATCGGCAATATATGGAACATTGAGGTCCTGATGTACGGCATGATTTATGACAAAGTAAGGAGCCTTTAAGGTTTTTGGATACGAAAGGAATTCGATGGTCAAATCCGTAAGTCTAGATAGGTCTTATAATAGTCATACAGATCAGTCTTTTGTAATGGATTGGAAGTTAAGACCGTTTGTCTAGAAAATGTTGTAATAGTCGGAATCCACGAGCAGTTTCCTGTCTTTTCAGTCTTGAGGATTACATGTCAGTCGTTTGTCCAGATGCAGTCTTAAGTAACGGATCTGTTCGACAGGATAAGTAGGGTATTACTAAAGGATACTGTGGGACATGAAGTCATGGGTTTACAACAAAGGATAAATGTGATTTAGTGAAAAACCATATTTTACCCATATTTTTTTTCAGCTTTTAAACCTGTTTGTTTATGTTTTAAGTTATTTATTCATTTAATTAACTTCTGGTTTTTAAAATTCATATATTCTTATTTTTTATATTTTATATTTATTTGTTGTTGTTTTTTTAACCTGCTGTGACTATCACTTTTGTGATTTGTTTTTGTATTACTATCTAATAATAAATAATTTTAATTTGTTTGACGGATCAAACGTGGGTTGTAAATCTCTGGAGAGGAGAGGTATGAGAGAGTGAAATAGGGAGCCCCAATAAATGGATTAAGATTGTCAAATAGAATAAAATTGTTGAATACGGAAGAAATAGTTATAATATATATTATTCAGTGTATAGACGATTATTGATTGTAAAATTATAGGGTAAAAAAACAAATTGTAATTTTATTATAGTTATATCATGTGTATATATGTCCGATCATAGATTGATTGTTATGCTGTGTATTCCAGCAACCCAACCTATTTGGGCAGCATTGCTAAATAAAGTATTTCTTTCTTTTTCCTGAAAAGACCCTTTCTGAACCTTCATTGCAGCATTTGTTTTTTCAGCGCACTCTAGCTGCGTTGAAGTTTAGCTGAACGTTGAACGTTCAATTTTTGTTTACTAGTGTAGAAAATGTTGACTAATTTGATTTTGTACAGAATATTCATCTTCGAAAACATTCAGTTTTTTTTTCTATACAAGAATATCGAAAAAATTCCATTCGTATTTTTCTCTCTTCTTTTAAGTAAAATCGGTGATTAACAAAGAAGCGGACGTGAAATTTATATCCAACACACTAAAAAAAGATCTATAATCGTTGAGAAAAAAACTTCTTTGATTCCTTTTTTCGAAAAAAGAGCGTATCACGCAACATTCAACATGATAATTCCTATGTTAGGGTTTCTCGAAGTGGAAATAAGTAATATTAATATTGTGACTGTCAAAAATACGATAGTTTCTTAGAAGATAACGAAGCCATGTACATATGAATATGATAGGAACAGATCCGGCGGTCTCCGCATTTTCCCATTCGAAATCCTGGCTCTGTTTTTCCTTTTGATATCTTGTATTTATATATTTTTCATAATTGAAAATAATAAGAACTGACTATTTATCCCCCCCAAAAATTTAAAATTAAAATTACTTTAGCGTAAGGTTTAAAAAAAAATGGCATTTTAGTCCGACGAGGCTATAATATGGAAATTATTCTAAAGGACATAAAAAACCACTTAACTAAGCCGTGTTTGAGAAAGTAACCCTATAGAAGTGTTAAAATCTATTAAATAAAAGTAACATTTCTGATTAGTAAATTTTAACAAAAAGGATACTGTTGAATTCCTGATAAAAACATGGCTTAAATATGTAACTTCAGTTTCACTCGACTTTTAGTTTTAGCTCAGGTGACCCTAAAATGTGTATTTACTTAGTCTATATATTCCACATATTGATATGTGAAAATATAAATAAGTTAATTTCAGTTCCTAGAAAGTTAATTATCTAACAAATTTAAATTTTAATTAGTCCCTTAGAATTAATCGCCTATATTCACATTTTTCAAGATTTCGATACCATCTCGCGTACAAAATCCTGCTGACTCGATAAGAAATTTATTTAAATGCAAATTTAAAGGATCGCAGGGATTAGATATTGGAAAACAGTCTGGAAAAACAAAGACTGAGAGACGAGATAGAGGCAAAGGCTCTGAGCTGGGCCATAAATAAAAGCTGACACCAACAACTAAAGCCTAACTAATTGAAAACAGGGGGCGCTTGCACAAGTAATTGCGAGGACGGACAAAGGATAAGAAATGTTAAGTTCACTTATAGCCAACCAGGGCAGTAAAGTTCCGGCATTCATCAAGCTCTTGTCTAAACGGAAACTTGTCGGAGCTTCTACTCTCTTCTTTCTAATGGCCGTTAAAAAGCGTCAACGGGTTTTGAAGTTATTAGTTCCAATCTCTTAAAGATTACTTTACGAAAAGTTAGGGGACGCTCTGAGGCAATCCATATTAATTTAAGTTTCTAAAAAGTTACATTGGGCGTTCCCGGTATTTATATTTGTTAATTATCCTTAATTAATATAAAATAATCACTGCTATGTTAAGCTAAACATTAAGCTATGTTATTCTACCTATGAACTAATCATAAATTATAAATATTTTTACTAAATAAAATTATTTTCAACAAGCAATTTTTTTTTTTTTTTTGTCGACGCACAGTGTGCTTGTAGATGCTGAAACTAGTGAGACAAAAGTCAAAAATTAAAATTGAGATTATAACAAGGCTTGAATTTCTGATTGGTTTTGCATTTTGGATTTTTATTCTTACTAAAAAATGAGGGTACGAATTAGACTATGTAGTTCTGTTGTTGTGGAACCTGATACCATAAACTCATTTGTATTTGTACTCTCGTATTAATACTTTATATTGATAATTACCCGCAACTGAATAGGATATTCTCCTTCCCCCCCCCATTCTCAATTCCTAAGAGTTTTATTATCCCTTGAGCGAGTTATTATTGAAGCAGTAACAATAACACAGTAGGTTATATACCACAACCATAAACTACAGCCCGGACGGTCTAATGCCTAAGTACTTACACATGAAACAACATATTAAATATAAAAATATTATAACATATTAAGTACTTATAAAATATATACATGCTATATATAGCACAAGCAAAAAGAAAAAATATTGAAACGCCTGCATAATTTATAAGTATATTTAAAGTTGCCATATGAACAATTTTATTCAGCTAATAAAAGAACTTTCTAAAATAACAATTAAATATAAATATGTATGTTATTTTTAAGACTGCAAACAAACAATCAAATATTCGTTTCGATAGTTCAGGTTAAGCTTGTGGTGTTTTGAAACCGAAAATTGTCTCAGTTTTCTTTCATTGCTTTTGGATTTTGCACAATTTCACGATATGAAATACCTACCACTTTTGTAGCATAAACATCAAGGAAATCATTCGTAGTTCCAAGGATATTAAATAGATCGATTTCAAATTTTTATAATATCAAATGGACTTTATAATATACTAAATATCATAAACGGTCCCTACTAGGCCAATTTATATTTGAGAGACAAAAATAAGTTTAAATTATTTAAATATGAGTTAAATGATTCTTTATTGCCTTTAAATCCAGCAAATCTATACTTTATGCTCCTTTTCAAAATTACTTTTCAATCCGTTGAATAATTAAATAATTAATAAACGTTCCAAGTTAACAAAATACGAAAAACTCTTTCCAAGAAATGAGAAATATTTCCTTATTTTTGTTGAATATTAGGATAATGGGTTCATATGATGGACCAGCGATATTGGACATTTTATATAAAGACCTTTTAATTGTCTTTTTAAAAGAGTTACCTCCAAAAATGTTTAATAGGAAATTAAATTAACTTAAAATGAAAAAAAAATTAATAACGAATGTTAAAAAAATATGAATCAAAAATGAAGAAAACTACAATTCAAACTCACAATCCTACAAGAAGAACTACAGTTGTCAAAAATGGAAATTAACATAAGCAAAACTACAAAAATGAAAATTGGAAAAGGAGAAGAAAGAGGAGACCGAATAATGCAACTGAAGAGAGAGGAGCTAGAGCACGTTATTTTCTCTTTCCATACAACACCTCAAAAAACACTCTATGCAAATCTTCTACAAAAATAAGAAACTGAAATATTATCATTCTCCGAAAAGAGTTTGTTTGTTTTTTTATAGCAATTTTAAAGCAAATTTAAAACATTTAATACAGGTTTAAATTTAATACTAGGGTAAATAATTTATTTCGACTAAATTCAAATCGTTTTATATAAATGGAAAGGAGAGATTTCCCTTTTCGCTATAATTTAGATTTGAATTAAATAAAAAGTTACTTAACACAAATTTATACAATTTTATCTGTAGCACTTGGTATATTATAAAGTTCTTTTGATACTATACACATTTGGAGCTGATCGATTGAGTACCCTAGTTGCTATAAAAAAAGTGTTTTGATTTGGAAATTGAGTGTGATGGTTAAAAATGTAATTTGTTTGCGGTTTCAGCAAATCAAAAAATATTAAGATCATAGAAAATTATCAAATCACTTTTGACCTGTGTAATTTAAAAAACTTGGAGCGCTTTTAAGACGATTATTCAATTTAAAAGGATTCAGTGCAATAATGGAAAAAAAACGCTTAATAACACTAAACACCGAGAGAAAATTCCTTTTTATTCTTAGAAGTTGAAGAAGTCAAAGTTATGCAAACCCATCCACACAATTTTTACTAACAAGTAAAGTTTCACAATGCCCAACTTCAATATTACAGTGCTAACTTCGTCTTTTGATATCTACCTTAAAGGAAGTTCCTCGCTTCAGATGAATTTACCTCTTGTTTAATATACAACGATAACAACCGCTTTCAAAAATTTGATTACACTTAACATAAATAAATGTAAATTTGGATATTTATATCAAAGTACATAACGTTAGAACGAAGTTTAATCATTCCCTCAGACTCTAACAATAAAAAATACATAAATTGCATTGATAGAAATCTGACAGATATCAAAACGAAATAATATGAATACAAAAAGGTACATAAAAAAAATTGTTAATCCTTGCCTAGAATGGAAAAATAGTAGTGGATCCTAAGTTAAGTTCCTTACGGGTTCCAATGAAATTCAAATACAAAAAACTGAACCAAATGTATTCCCACCCAGTTTAAACCTAAGGAAAATATAATTATTTTGTATAAATCAAACAAAAATCTTTTCCTTAGTTGGATAGGTTCGTTGAATTAAGCAACAAGCTTAAAATTCCTGAAAAAGTTTATTTGGCAATGTTACTTTCGTTAATTGCTTTAAGCTCTCATTGTAAGGGAAAAAAATTAAACTAAATTAAAATTAATTAAATTAAAAAAAAAAGGGAAAAATAGCCATAAAGCTACATTTTATTTCTAAATAATGCAATATTTTTTCATATCGACGACGGGAATTCATCACTGATAGTCAAAGGATGAATTTGACGTAGTCTCATAAATCTTTAATGGACAGGAGGTAATAATTTACTCTATAATATGTTTTACTTTAATTATGTTCACATTATTGTTATTTTAAAACTTGTGATAGCAAGATTGTTAATGTCTTCAACTGCAATAGTCGGCCTTAGCGAAGAGACTGTTTGAAATGGGTTTGACAATATCGAAATTATGATCAACATTTTTATTCATTCTTTCAAACCCATATTTATTTATAACTTATTTTATGCTTCATTATTTTACATTCATTTTAGAGGCAAAACCATTTGAAACCTCTTGCCATATGATTGAATAATTAATTGTGTGTGTTTTGTTCGGCTACAAAAAAAAAAAATTTGTTCATAATTGTGAAATCTGCTGCTCTTTATTTGATAGTAAACATAGTTATCTAGAACAATAAAAAATGTACAGTGTACCTAATGATTTATCTTTATCATTACAATCGGAACACCCAGTAAAGTGGTGACCCCGGCGTCATTTGAACACGCAGTAAAAACTTATCATTTTGGAATTAGGTCCAAAAGTGTTCAGCAATAAAAATACATAATAATACCGTCAATATGCGAGGAAATACACTCTCAGAACAAGAATCTAGTCAGTGAATTCAACAAGTTCTCTAAAAAAAAAAACAGAGTTACAAAAAGAAACATTTCAACTTAAGGTTACAGGAACTACAATATACGAACCAGGATAATAATAACTAAATTAACCACATTAAAAATTTATATATAAACCTACCGACCGCCCTACAGTTTCATTTAATAATGTTACTCTTAACCCAGTCGAACTGATCCGCTACCTAGGACTACATTTGGACAAACGATTAACCTGGAATCCTCACACAAGACTGAAAAGACAGGAAACCTCACGTCGATTTCGACTATTACAGCACTTACTAGACAAACGGTCTAAACTTCCAACACATTATAAAAGACTGATCTACATGACTGTAATAAGGCCAATCTAGACATACGGAGCTGAGCTTTGGGGCTCCACTAAACCTTCAAATTCCTCTCGTATTCAATCCTTACAATCCAAAATCCTTCGTAAAATCCTCAATGCTCCTTACTTTGCCACAAATTAAATCATACAAAAAGACCTTAATGTTCCCTATGTAACCGATCTAGCCCGAACCAGATATCACTCCTTCCATTATAAACTCCCTAATCACTCAAACCCCCTAGTTTCTAACTTTGCATCCTCTTCCATTCCTGAAAAATCTTCGAGGCCCCTGAAAAGAAGATGGGCACGAGACCAGCTAATGTAAAATGTCTTTAGAGTGCTACCAGTGGGTAGTTGCTCTGCACGCCTGTAACACTCCATTTTAATTAATACCATATTTACTAAATGTATTATGTAATATACAGTTGTAAATTTCAATAAAGTTATTTAAAAAAAATAGAAAATAATCATAAATTAAAAAATAAATTTAAAAATCAACTTTCCTCTTCTCGACCTATTATATGTAATTTAATTTTTATATAGGAAGATGGTCAGGGTTGTGGTCAAAGGAGAAACAAAAATAGTTTACAACTATTCATTTTCCGACGTTTAAAGTAATTTAATTTTATTTAACCTAAACTTCCCTGATTTATTTGAACAAAAGACGAAGGGAAAAAATAATGAAATCTTTAAAATAACTAGGTAATATATCAAGTGAAACGCAAAGGTAACACGTAGTTAAAAAAAATAACTAAAATAATATTAATCATAAAAAAAAAATTCATTTTTACATGTATCTGACCAAACCATGTAGCTATGCGAAATGAAATGTTTCTACATCAGATTATTTTATTTCTATCATTAAAGAATAAAGCAAAATAATTCGTTCACATCTTATAAATTAAGGGTATGACGATTATGTTCTAAATGGTTAAACTAACGTAGCAAATCTTTAAAAGAATAAAAAACTAATGTTTATACTCTGTTAAAAATATCAAAAGGAATTCAAATACTTTGAATCTCATTGTTTATCAAAGTTTGGGCGGTCGTGGTGTGCTGGTCACGTCCCCTGGATTGTTGGTCTTGCTAAGGATGGTTTCATCAGTTGGTCCGAAGTTAGTTAGCAGGGGTCGATGGCCAACCAACACAGCGGAGTTGAACTGGTCGACGTTGATATAGTCTTAGTGAATATTATATATATTCCATTATAATGTTTACTACAGTTCAGAAATAATTGAAATTAAATACAATTAAAATGTATCGTACATATTAGGTAGAGTACAATTCAAATTAAATTTATTTATTGCGTTTTTAGAGACTTCAATTTTGTTTTATTCATATTTTTTCGAATAATAACAATTTTAATGTATTTTTATTTGTTTTTATTCACATTGATTAGCTAACATTGGATTTATAGATATGTCTTTTTAGGTATTAGTCAGCTTAACTGGGGCCCAAATAAAAAAAAAAAAAATACTTTCTCTAGATTCCAGATTTATTTCTTGATGAAACAATGAAAACCCAGTTTTATAAACACTTAAAGTGATTTAAATTTGAATGCGAAATTAGAACCAATACATTCCGTAGTCAATTGAGTACAAGACAGAGTTTTAATTCCTGTCTATTTATTAGTTCCTTCACTGTTTTCATTGTTTTTTTTACTAAATTTCCATAATACCATGAAATGTCATGTTTTTGTATAAAACTATATTGTAACTTTATACTTTATGATTAAATAAAATGAAGTATTCATTTTCATTTTATCCTCTCCTGAAAAATCATTTTTATCATTAGTTGCCTAGTTCTTCGAATTCTCTTTATATATTTCCTTGAACATTTTTCCTGATATAGCTCATAACAATGGAGCTACTGAATGAAGAAATTTTAAAATAGTGGAGTAGTTCATAATTTATACAATTCATATCAACAGACAGATCACATTAGTTTATCGAAAAATTTATTCATTAATACATTTAAAGATTTTATTTTTTTTTTAAATGTAAGGTTTTTACATTTTTAGAGGCATATAATTACACAGTGATACCCCTTTAGCATTTAATTTCGTAAAAATTTAAAGAAAATCAGGTTTTATATAAATATATAATACAATAGTCGTTACTACAATTTTGTCCTAAATTCAGGTGACAATTTAAATGTTGAAAATAAAATATTGTTGATTTGAACGAAACGTGTAAAGTTTAGACATTAAACAACTCAGGGCTTGAATTTCAAAACTAAAGGATTATATTACCTTATAGGGTTTGAAAAAAATGTTGGTTATTAATTAAGGTATATTTTACTATTATAATAACAAAGTGTATATCTCATCGAATGTGGACGAACTATATACAGCTTAATTTCCTACTATATTCTAGCATAGATTGGTTGTTTTTGTTTAGAGACTTAGAACAGGATCAATAAAATTGTAATAAATTTGCTTGTCCATTTGTAATCAACATAGAATGGTCAACCGGTATTTCTATGTCATAAAATCTTCATAGTCGTACAGAATAGTTTATAATATATATTTTATAATAATGAATAAACCATATAAGATTAAATTTTGACAGACATAATTAATTAACCAAGATAAAATACAATATAGAGCCATCTCCGAATAAAAAAAAAACTCATATAAATTAAATTGTAACGTTTTCCATTAGCCATTACAGAGCAAAGGTTGGCTATAGCTCCTAGATCCCATTCAATGTTTATCAGATCTGGCAACAGTCCCTTCCCTGCTTTAACTCAGGATTATTCTCACTCTGAAAACCCGAGCTTAAATAAGCTTTAATTTGCCAACGGAAAACCTTATTAATATTTTAGATACATTTTAATTTTCGAAGAAGATTCATTTCCACATGTAGTAGTTTGATAGCCCTTCTATAATTAGGCCCGTATCTGCAATAATAAATCAAATAACATTTTTGGAAAGCTAAAACTTTATAAGCGACTTTATAATTTTTATTTAATATTTTTTTTTCTGAATATAAACTTAAGGCCCTACATACACTATTTCATATCATATAAAGATATGAAGATACTATTTTTTTTTTATTATTAAATTACCAATGAAAAACTCATTGTTGCATGGGTGGGTTCAGTTGATACTCATCTTTATAAAACCTTTTTTTATCGATAATCTTATTTTATAATTCGAAGTACATGTAAATAAAATATTTATCTAATTGTTTTATATTAAATCTTATCTTGATAAATTATTTCGCCTCTTATTTATTTTTATTATTAATTAAATTTTATTTCTTTGTCTTACAGATTCTATTATGTGATCAGTTTTATTATATTTTTGATATAGATTCATATTTATATTTACACAAATCATGAGAGTATTTTCGTTTATTTATATATTTCTTTATTATTATTTTAATTTCTTTTTTCATTGATTGGGTACTTATGTTATAATTTATATTTTTTTTCTCCAACTCTGTATACATTGTATGAAAATAGAACACTAATAATAATGCACTTAATATTTTGCAGATTGTATTATTTCTCTTTTTCGTTGCAACTATTTCTAATTTCGTTTTTATTATCAATAATTTTGTTTTTACCGACTCCGTGGATCTTCCATCATAAGGGTTTTGGCAGCCCAATAAAGTATCGCAAACTTGGACCACTTGGTCTCATTGTCACTGAAACTCCTCCTATCATCGAGGAGAAGACAGCCATATAGGTGGTTGGATTTTATATCTGCCTTGATCAGCGGCAACCGATACGAAGCCGAGAAGGTGAGGTGGTATGATGAGGGCAGCCACTGCTTTCCTTCTGCAGACTCCCGATAGATTTGTTGCAGCTTGTTTCTCAAAGACGCATTGATGATGCTTTAAGCAGTTTTTCCATATAAACCTTCTTTGGCTAAGGCGTCGGCCCGTTCGTATCTTCAAATTCGAACGTGTGAAGGTATCCAGAGCCACAACAGTACCCATTATGAGAAGCTCTTCCAGTCGTCTTCCCTCCAATGGCTGCCTGCGAGTCGATGAGATTAACGGGCTTGCGATATTCTCAGCTAAAATCATATCCTGAGCCAGAAGAATAGCATGGATTTCCCCATCAAAGAAAGGCAACCAACAAGTGTGGCTACACATCTCAAAGCCGAGTACATACCAGCTTCTCCCTTTTATCTTGCTTTAATGGCAGATCTGTATATACGCAGCCATTCTTTCTACCGAAATTGGGTGTGCAAAGTTTCCAATGTAATGGCCTTGAGTTCTTTAACAGGAGTATTCTGCTTGGAGACTGGCGATGATAGGCTTGTCTAAAAGTGGCAGTGTGGCGAGAAATCAGGTCTTCAATAAAATAACATAGTAATAAACAATATTTTTTTCTAATGCATGAAGTGTCAATTATTTGAAAGTTCATAAAAAAAAAATCCACTCCATTACCATACTTGCACTTCGTTATAGTAATCTAGGGAGAGATGTAATTGGCAATAAATATGAAAAGAAAAATGATTAACTTAACGTTAGGGGGAACAAAGCTCGAAGTTGTAAATTCATCATAAAAAGAAGATTAATTGAGTAATACCGTGAATTACAGGAGCTATTTGTGATGAGTTTGGTTTTAATTACTGGAAAAGAAAGGAGGGGCCAGATGTAGTTATTGAGGGCGCCATCCGGCAAAAATTTTAATTGGAGCTGCTCGCCCACTGAAAGGAAAATTCCTTTTGGAAAAGTTTTGCCATTCTTTTCCCTTTTCCGCCTTCCCGCCGTGGACAACCCTCAATTATTGTGTCCACAGTTCTCATTTATTCTGGCTAATTAAAAGATTAGGTTTCGATTCAGCTCCCAGTTCTCTTAGGGTTGTTTTAGCGGTTTCATTTTGGTGCAATTAAGAAAAGGTTTCGCGTTCAGTTATATGGAAGTATACAAGTATAAAAGGTTTTTGATCAGATAAGTATCAGATATCTATCTCGTCGTTAACAAGTTCTGTTAAATGTTTTAATAAAATCAATCACATTTCAACAGATCATGTTATTTTTGTTGTGTTGTAATTGCTTGTTGGGATTATTAAAAATAAATAAAATAAAAATTTAATGAAAAATAACTATTTAAAAATTCCTAACTTTACATTATGAACATTTTCTAAACCTCTAACCAATTATTACTTTCAATATTCCACATACGACAAATAGTGCGGAGGGATTGTGGAAAATTTGAGATTTTAACCTGAATTCATGTTTACTCCTTCAACACATATTGTCACTTACAAGGGGAAAAATTAAGAGTGTAAAAAAATAAGTGGATATCTTTAGCTACTCAAATTTACCTAGAGAGCTTCATTTGAACTATTCTGTTAATCGTAAAATAAATAGCATTTGTCTTTTACCAAATTCGTTCTTGCTATAATCATTTTGGATAATGCGTTCTGAGATTTCGATAACTTACAAAACTTAAATCTTGCTATACTCTAATTTTAGAACGAAGAAATAAGTAAAAATATTAATTTAAATTTTATTTCAATTGAATATGCATATTCTTTTTTAGAAAAAGTATTGTAAGTTATATACATGATCGGCCATCTGTTTTCAACTGTGAGCTACACTTATTCAAAACTCTTATAAAAAGTCACTGTGAAATTTAAACTCAACAAAGTCAGGAACGAAATTGAGGTAATAAAAAAATATTGTTTAAGAGCCTTATAGGAATGGAATGGAAGAGTTTTGGCTCTCTGCTTCCAAATAACCTTGCAAGATATAAATGTTTTCATGTTTTCCAGTGTTTACGTTTGTTTTTACTTTCACTTACCAACATATATGAAAGGATTATTTTTTACTGAACTATCTAACATGTTTGTGAAATTATATTCAATATAACTAAATCGATAATGATTTTTAACAATTTCTATCGCGTAATATAAAATCAATGAACAGCAATATCATCACTTGATAGATGGTAAAATAGCCTGGGATTTTTATTGCTACATAAATAATTATGCATATAGCTCATAAAATACGACCCCAAAAAGTTTCGTATGCTCAAAGTAAGTGAAAGGTTGTACAATATCATAAATAATTTACCATTTACAAAACAAAATTTTAAATTTACTAATAATAATTATATAATTATTGATAATTTAGAATAATCCAGCATTACAAAACAAAAATATATTAAACCACCAATAAATAAAAATTAACAAAACTCAAAAATACAATATTTTTTGTTCAAACTTTAAATTCTATATTGGTTCCGTTGTATTTCCTTTGTTGTATAGCTATTGTGTTAATCATTTGCCAATACAATATCCGAGATATGTGCCAAAAATATTATTGCAAATAAATTTATAGTTTTTAAGTCATTGAATTAAAAACATAGTTACTTTACAAAATAAAAAGTTATGTAATTTTGTATAGTATTAATATCATACAATAAGAAATTATAATTTATATTGCTACTAATTCCTTTAAATAACTGAAATGAATCTATGGATTAGAATAATGAATGAAATTAATTTTTTTAAATAATTAAAAGGAATATTACTTTTTTAAAAATATTTCTTGTATATTATATTCTGTCTAATGTTTATAGATGGCAATAGGGATCATAAAGATCATTCACACTATATTTGAAAATATATAAATTAAATGATAACTAAATAAGAAATAGAAGAAAATAAATAAATAATAATAATGAATAAAGAACAAAATTCATCCTTGGCTTCTCCACCTCCCATTCTTCCAAGCGAATTGAGTATTCAAGACGGATGCGAAGCAATTACAAACCCAATCATACAAGCAGCTAACGCATCAATACTAATAACTAAAGGAATGCCAAAAAGACCACCGGTTCCATGGTTCAATGAAACGTGTAAAAGAGCTCTTAAAGACCGCCGCAAAGCTTTAAAAAAATTTCAAAAATGT
>NW_027116728.1:2002-14131 GCF_000696795.3 Halyomorpha halys | reverse complement strand
TTTATTTATTTTTTTATTTTTTTTTTTTTTTTACTTTTATCATCCCATAGGCGTTGATGACCAGAGGGTTTTACGCCTTTAAGCAAAAATCAACAACAACAACAACAAGAACAAAATTAAACTATAAGTAAAAAAATTCTTAAACACAATCATTCCTGTTTATAATATTTACATTCGGACATGGGTACTCTGAATCGAGCTCTTCCCTCAAGTTATGAAGGAAATATAACACTCCGGAGATCGCGGCGCTTTTATTTCAACCGCGTAAGTGCTGATATTAATCTAAGATAAAAATGTATTTGTATAGAATCGAAAATATTTTTATTTTTAATGTAAAACTTAAAGATGTTCAAAATTAGTGTCAGGGACTCAAGTCCGACGCGTCGCGGCTCACTTGATAACCTAAAGGCATTACGAATTTCTTTTGTCAGTTTTCTCACTTCCTCTTGAATTAGCTAAAACATCCGTGTGAATTATTATAATTTCCTTTAAATTTTGTTCACTTTTTTCAATACATAATTTCAAATAAGTTCAATTAACTAAGTTTTATAAACGATTTACACTATGTTTTAAAATTGATATATTTATTTTTAATTGATTTAAAAATGGCTGAAAACATCCAACTAGTATGACGGAAGTGTCATTTCTGAGTTTTTCACTTTTAGTGTATTATTTCTTTGCTGTATATAAAGTCCAATTCGCTTCCAATCTCTAAAATCATTCAATTTCCAAGGCAGTACACGCCATTATTATTATTATTTCTGAGATATGAGCCCCTTCACAAATTAACATCAATGGCGAGAGACAAGAAACGTGTAAAAAAAGAATATTTTTACTCATATAAGACTCAGTATGAGAATATATCAAGAAAAGTTAAATACAGTCGATTTCAGAAAGTTAACTATTGACTTCTTACTAACGAGAAACAAACACCTCTTTCCCTATCCTCCTTTCTTCTAATTTACATTATTAACTGTTTTACCCACAATTTAAGAATTAAGTGCTCGTGTTTTTTTTTTTTTTTATTTTTTAACCTAGAACGCTAAATTCTGAATTCTAATATTTCATTAAAATAGACGCCGTACAACTGGAAGAGCAATTTTCATTTTTCCAGGAACTGTTTATCATTCTCGAGGATTTTTAGAACCGCCCCCGAATATTTCCATATGATAATACTGGAGGCGGTGAGCACCGTTGCTGAAAATCCTTTCAAAAATACACCTCATTATTTTAAGATATTGCTTCGGGCGGAAGAGTCAATTCTCTCACTCTGTCTTCTTATATATTCATGGCTCCTAGTTCCAGCTGCTCACATTCCCATGTCCATCAGGAATGAGCTGAATGTGAAAAATAATTCATATGTCGGATGTCAAGTGTAGTTCGTATGGAAGAGGGGTGCTTTGTATGGATGGAAGAGGGCTGTTTTATAAGCAGGACGATAAACTCAAGGACGGGAGGAAGAAATTTTAAGAATTCCATATTTTGGAAATGTTGACAATTTCTCCAGAACTACAGATGCTAACTCTAGTATTTATTTACATTTTATTTAAATTTAATTTTATATCTTGAAAATTTAATTTTGGTTATAACCTGACCTCACGCTCAGCAGTTTAAGGTGTGTTTTACTCACTGAACAACCCAAATTATAAACAACAATAATATAAATATTTAACATATTTAATAGATGCATGTAGTGGTCTGTTTGATTCATAAATTAACACGATGTTGCCAGATTGGTATAATACAGTCAACTGGGAAATTAGGAGAATATAGTTATAGGTAATCTTATTCGAAAAGACCTGCACCTGGAAGGAAATCAGTCAGAAGGGCGCAGAAGAGAAAATAAGTCAAAACGACAATTGAACACAGTAATCGAATTGTTGCCAAAAACTGTATTGCCCTAAAGATGGGGTAAGGTGGGAAAGAATAAATAAATTAAAAATAGTTATGGGTATAAATTAAGAATATTTTATTACCATAATAATGTTTCATATTTTTCAAAATTTTAAGAAGTGGTTCTATAACACCAGTGGTGAATTATAAGTGGAAACATGAAAACATATATGCAGTATTTTTATATATAATCTCAAATCATGTTTGATTAAGAAAGCATACACGGCAGAGATCAGGAAGACAACTTTAGACTTTTTCCAAATTCTACACAAAATACATGAACTCAAATAGTGTTGAAGTAATTGTCGAGAAATAGTATTGAATATTGCTAAGAATGGAGGGTAACAAGTAAAACATTTTTCTATGAGGGTTAGTATAAAGAAAGCTAAGCAAAGAAAAGTGGACGACTAAGGTTGATGCAACAGAGACCGGAGATGATTTCCCAGAAGACCCGGCTCGTGATGCGATGGTATTGCCATCGGTTATGCTGCTTTCGACCGTTTGTTCCCGATGAAAAATGTAGCAGTCCCCTCCCTCACATCGTAAGCCAATCCGCGGCAGGGCTTAGGTCGTCCAGTTCGTGATAACCTAATTCTGACATGTGATATCTCATTCCCAAAAGAAATCCGACATTTCACAAGCCTAATCCCTCTTGGAGACAGGAAAGGATATTTTTTTTACAAGAAATAACTGGGTTAGCATGATAAAAAATAAATAATATTAGATTAATGATTTATTATATGATCGTTTGAGAGTGGTTTATTTCATTATTAACATACAAAAATTGTATCCATACTATTCTCAACTATTATTCCTAAAAACTCTCCAACGTTTCGGCCCTCAGGCCATTTTCAAGTAAACAACCTATTTTTTTTTTGTTTATATAATAATTACATTATTTCCTTTACTACATACTGGTAGGTAGGCTCTGTTATAAATGATGAATATAAGTGAAAAAGAGAAGACTATTTCTATATAAAAAAGATTTTAAATTTAAGATGGCTTCCTCTTCCATTCCTGGCAATCCTCCGAGGCGCCTGAAAAGAAGATGGCCTCGTGACCTTATATTGTAAACTGTTTTTAGAGTTCTACTACTGGGTTGTTTCTCTACATTCTGTATCATATCATTATGTCATTATGATCAAATTTACTTGTATTTTTTTATACAGTTGTAAATATCAATAAATAAATAATAAATAAAATTCAAGATATGTAAGTAAGTAATCGATTTAAAAACAAATTTTTTAAGTTGTTATGATGTTATTTTAATATTTAATATATTTAAAGTTCCCTATGTAACCGATCTAGCCCGAACCAGATATCACACCTTCCATTATAAACTCTCTAACCACTCAAACCCTCTAGTTTCTAATCTTGCATCCTCTTCCATTCCTGACAATCCTCCGAGACGCCTGAAAAGAAGATTTCCACGAGACCAGCCAATGTAAAATGTCATTAGAGTGCTACCAATGGATAGTTTCTCTACACTCCTGTAACACTCCAATTTAACTTAGATCACATTTACTAAATGTATTATAATGTACAGGTGTAAATAGCTATAAATAAATATTTAAAAGATGTGACATGGGACAATTAGCCTGCAAATAAGATTAAAAAAAGTCATCAATATTTAAGGTATGGCCAAAGATATCAGTATGTAGTAAAGGAAATAATGTATTTATTATAAAAACAAAAGATTTTTATAGGTTGTCTCCTTAAAAATGGCCTTAGGGCCGAAACGTTGGAGAGTTTTTTGAGAATAAAAGTTGAGAGTAATGTGGATCAAATTTGTGTATGTTATAAATAATCTTTTTTTTTTTTTATTAAACATACTTGTGGAACTTAGTACAGTACATAATATAGGTTTTCGTTTAGAATGGGTTGATATAGAGAACGCATAAATGTGAAATTCAGCTGCGATAATTCTATGCTCAAAAAACCTATTAATAATAATAATACTTCTATAATAGACAAGAATTTTTTTTCATAATTTAATGGCATTGGAATTTTTCATACAGCCATATGAATTAATTTATTTTTCATTTTGTGGGACCGCGACTCAATGAAAAAAGACAACACACAAAGGCCGGATTCGAACCGGCACCGCCGCCAATATATATCAGTATGGTAAGACTGTGCCCAACCACTGAGCTACGGGCGGCCCAACAAGAAATTCGAGAATTAAAAAACAAAACAAGAGGATGCTGTTTAAATATTATAAAAATTAAACTTAAAGGTTATAAACTTTCTCTGCTAATCTAATTGCTCGTAGGATGATGATAAAGGCTTAAGAAGTTTTAATAAAACGTTTAGAAGTTTCTCTAAAATGGTGTAGTGTAAACATCTTTTGCCCCCCCCCCCCTAACTTCCCTCCTCCTTTCCGTTCCTCTCAGAAATGACCTTTCACAGAAGTCCTTTGTCACGGCGAATTCTTTGTCATTTTTCTTCTCTTAGTTTATTTATTTTACACAACTCTAAGCTTTCTTTATTCTATATTTTCTTTCTTCTATCATCTTTATTGTCATTCTTTATTTTTTCCTTTATTTGTTTCTTGAGCTGTTTCGACTGATTCAGCCGCCCATTATAAATAGGTGACATGTTGGTACAATGTTTCCTTTTATTAATTTTATCCTATAATCCTATTATTATTTTTATTTATTTATATTTTTTTTAAACTTATTTATCCATTCAAGTTTTCTTGTAACCCACTTTTTATTATATTTTCTTTTGAAACTATGTGTTAGTCTTATTCTCGTAAAATGTATTTATTTGTTTGTTTTTTTGGTAAACTGATCTACTGCTGTGACTATAAATGATGGTCTGATCTCACATTGCCGTCTAATAGTGAATTTGTTTAGCGGGTCACTGAAGAGGATCTAGGAGGGTGAATTCAGGAGAGGGAATTGGTTGATCGGGTGAATTAAAAAATTTGAAATGGTGAAATTGAAGGAACAGGAAACAGAAAGAAAAAAAGGAATGAATTGAAATATTTGTATTTGCTCTATAGACCGAAATTGATTGTAAAAAGAAACTGTAGGGAAAACAATTGTTTTTTTTTTCTATTTTATTATACTATGTAATTTATAAATTATATGTAATTTATAAATTATATGTAATTTATAAATTATATGTAATTTATATATGTCCGATTACCGATTGATATAGAGACCTGATGTGAGATAGCAACCTGATGTATTTGGGCAGCATAGATGAATAAAGTATTTATCTCTCCCTTTTTTTAGTACCATGTATAATTTAAGCTGTAAATATTTTATTTCAAAGGTAAAAAAGAAGTAAATAAACATATAGAAAAAAAATTGTTCAACTAGTTAACATCATATCGTATATCCAGAATGGAAGGGCACCACTTTAAAAGACATTTTTAATGTGTAGGATTCATAGGAATCGGTTCTAACATTATTGTTTAAAAATATTTTGATTTTGTTAGCTGTTCAGCTGCAATGCTTTAAGAGTCACCGTGTTCCAGTCAAGGAAGAAAAGGTAATACATTAAATGAAACGGGCACAACTTCAAAAATCAACAACTACTACAGGTAATTCGATTTTGATAAACAATTCAGAGAATTCGTGAATCATATCATTTTCATCTAATTCTATCAATAAATTGTGTTTACTGAAGCACTCTCCTCTCCAAAGTACACTTATGTTTAAAACTACTTTTGCCCAAATGTGAAGGAAATTTTGGGAAACACGCAAAAATGGTCCAGTATCAATTTTATTCAAGACCATTTAATACTTTCGCCTACGAATAAGCAAATAACATAGATAAATAAATTATTAAATTACATCAAATCTTTAACGCTTATCCCTGTGGAAAACATATAATCGCGATTTGATTCAAATGAATTTGTAGGAATGTTGGAGACTGGAGTAAACATGGTATAAATTAAATATTATCAAATACCATCTACTACTTTTGACAAATAATTAAATGTATTTAATGTGGGTATAACAAATAAAATTCCCCTAATACAGAAATA
The DNA here is from genome assembly GCF_000696795.3 of Halyomorpha halys. NCBI lineage: Eukaryota > Metazoa > Arthropoda > Insecta > Hemiptera > Pentatomidae > Halyomorpha > Halyomorpha halys. The sequence goes on along the minus strand of NW_027116728.1, from coordinate 8,238 downwards.
TAAATAAGATTTTTAAAAAGAAAAGTTTTTTGGAAAGCAAATTTAATATTATAAAAAACCGTGTTTATAAAAAATAATTTCTGGTAATTTTAGTAATAAAATTTTTTTCTAATAAATTTTTAAATTTCACTATTTTTCAAGGAAGCAAATGGTTAAAAATAAGAAAGTAATATAGCTGGTAATGAAATAAAAATTATTTCTGAAATTGCTAGAAAGTTTTTTCATACCGTTAAGTCTGCGATATCCATAGTAATAAATTTAGTTTGTAATTAAGGTAATTTTAATTTATTTCTTAATTTAATAATAAAGCTAATTACACTCGAATATTTGTTTATTAAATTCATTTTTAAAATAACGATTTGATTTACCACACACATATTAAATATTTTGTAAAAATAAAAAATATACTTTGCTGGAAAAAATTTCACATCGGATCAATTTATTAGAAACTGGAGTTTCAGTTTATTTTGCAACAAACGCACTTAAACTTGTTAAAGAAGAAAAATAAAAAAAAATAAAAAAAGTCTAGCTGAACGATGATAAAAATCCTCAATTTATATTTTACAATAAACAAAACATTCTTATATTGGCACTTAATACTATTAACAAAAATAAATTTTACATTTTTTAGATAAAAATTATGTCTTGTTTCCTATGAATCAATTTATAATTGTCTAGTTTAACGGTTACTGCTTTATAAAGAAAAAAAAGGTTTAAAAATAGCCAAAATATTATATTTAAGCTTTTCTGTTAAAAACGATTGTCTTTGTGGACTTTTTGTTGCTTTTAAGGTCGTCTTTAACACCTTTAAACATTTCTATATTTAAAATAATTCTATTTATATTGGGTATTCTTTATTTTATTGTTTCCTTAAATTAACTCCCTATGTATAGCACCAGAAAAAAAAAGTCAACAAATGTTTACTATATGTGTACATGAAATTCTTAAAACGAAAGATTTTCTTTTCTTAGCCATTCTAGCAGACCAAAAAATTTCCTCGATGAGAGATCTTCCGAGAAAGAAGGTAACTTGAATCATAACTGAGAAGTAATGCTGCTGGATTCTATCTACCACGGGAATGCATGCAAGCCATTATTTTTATATGAAGACTGAACCAGGTTTTAAATTCCTGATATGAGGTGCGAATAAATTCTTTGAAAGAAGAAAACGGCATTATTTATGATAATAACTTTGACTTGAATATATTTTAAGTCTATATGGTAATAAAGAAAGAGCTCAGGATAGATGAAATTTCCGAAAAAACAAAATAGTGTCACAGTGAGTATTTATCTTCAGTTACAACATTAAGGGGAGAATTATTTTGTATTATTAATCTAAATTTACCAGTATTTTATATTATATTATCTTGTACAATTTATTTAATTTAATAATAATTTTTATTACTTTATACAACTACCTATGATAATGCATTCTAGTTTTGCTATTTTCTCTAAGTCTCTTCACCCATATAATATTTATTTTATACGTTTATCTCAATTTGGTTGATTAATTAAAGGGGCTGAAATTTTTACTCATCCTTATTTATTTTCTATTTTCCCACCAATCCAAATATCAACAGAATAAAAAAGAGTATTCCAGATTGTCGGTTTAAAAAAATAAAATATTTGTATTTTAGATTAAAAATTGTTTGAGGCAAGATAGAAGATTTATTTATTTTGTGTTTTATTTGATAGATTTATTTTAATTTTCTCAACCACAGTTGTTTTCTTTTTTTATTATTGTTTATTTACTTACCTTTATTTGAAATGTGCATATATTATTTTATCACTAATTATATCCATTTTAATTTAGATTCATCTTTTTAGACTGTTTTAATTTTTATTTATTTATTTTTAAGTATAAAAGCTATAGCTGAATATCCTGTAGACTAATACTCATTTTTTTTTAAGTGTGGAAAATAAAAAATGGCAAAAAAAAATTTAAAAGTAAGTGGAAAAAAATTCGGGAAGTATATTCAATAATGACAAGTAATAGAATATTTATTATATCTTTAATAACCATTACAAAATTAATTAGGAAGATTTCAATTTTAAAAAAAAATAATAATAATAAGATTACGTCTTTTAGACTTCACTAAAACCGTTCGCTAGTGGTGCTTTCCAGCAACTCATAAATCGATGTAATAACTTACAGCGCTATTATAGAAAGAAGTGGCAATAATAAATATGAAACACCAGGCTTTACATTGCCCTAAGCGAGAACATCCTCAGATATTGTAGGAAGTTACGGTAGCCGCATCGGTTCGATAGTGCCCAGGTCGTAGTGGCTATAACCGCTGGCCTCCCGCCAAGGATCATGGCTGACAAACAAGTCGTAAAGTCTTCGGGGCTTTGCACGACTTACCGCTTATGTCCTCCTAGTTCCGTATTATCCCGAGCTGAAGAAAAAGGGTGCGGAAAGTAATGAAATTCAGAAGCAAGCAAAGTTTTGCTTAAGCCACTCAGGAGATGTCTACTCAAAACCTTCGGGAAGTTAAAGATCTTAGTCCTTATCAGATCCGATAGATGAAGGAGTCCGGAATGGAAGCCAGATAAACATATATTTATTGCTTGCTTGAAAATGAAAATAATTACTTCAGAAACTATTGATATGATATTATTAACTTGATTAAGTCCGGCAAGAATAACTATTTGTGCCACATGGAATCCCGAGAGTTACCAAGCGGCTCCTTTTTCGGAGTACAGATAACCTCAAAGGGATTATTTGTATAATTAAGCTAATATGCCTAATAAATGGATGGACGCATTCCACTTATGATTATTTTTTTTTAACACCATTTAGAATAGTGGTTACAAGCCTACGGTAGCTTCGAATTGAACATCCCAACCCCAGAAAAAAGGGAGCCCTTTGAAAACAGTAAGGAATTAGGTAGCTTAAGGTTTATTTTGAGTTACGTATGCAGTATATTGACGTGTTAATTTTTTTCAGCCAATATTAAACATTAGGAAAGGTATCTAATGACAAATTCTATTTAAAATGCTCAAAAAAAAATAATTGTAACCTTCCGCATTCCACACTATGGCTGTCACAGTCACTATGGTTCCTGAAAGAGATATTTGGAGGAAATGAGTGGTAGATCAGTTAAATGAATCTTTAGGAATGAGTAGTGGGGGGTCGCCTATCTTTTTATTTAATGAATCTCAAACCCTTCCCAACCATCCATTTAAACAAGGTCAAAGAGATATGATATGAGACAAAAAAAATATATATTTTTTTATAACTTAAAGTTAGATAATGCTTATCCAACGAATCACGAGTTTCACATCATAAAAAAGTCATCAACAAATTTTTTTTGCCGTGAATAAGAAAGTCTCATCGAGCAGTTTCCTCATCTCAGGTTACCTGCAATTAAGTTTCCGGAATTTATGATCTCAATTGTCTACGGCCTCGATTTCTTATCCCTTTGGGACTAATTCCGTACCTAATACCGTTCATCCCACCGACGTGCACTGAATCGGTCATGATCCATTGTAATACATATGTCCACGGTCATGGATTATAGTTGTTTGACAAGCCGTATGACACCAACAGGTTATTCCCAAGACGGTCCATGGAATGAAAACTTGCGGTGGCACATTTGACCTATTAATCATTTTTCTGCAAGTTTACATTGCATACGTAATCATCTCTATTTCAAGGTTATGATTTTTCATTGAGAATAAAATCTACGGAACAAGCCGTGGTTGAAATATCCAAAAAGAAGTTTCTCGCAAGCACTAGTAACATTACTTGACGAATTCTAATGAAATCATAACACCTATTTTACGCTAATCCCGACTTCCCTGCAAATTTCAGTTCAGAATTTTCGAAATATAGATGTGTCAAGGAAAAAACTTGTATTTGCAAGTGAAAACAGCTGAGGGACTCCGATAAAATGAATATGTGACATGGGAAATTAATATTTCGATCGATTTTGCCCTAACACAAATTTGACAACAAACCGACAGACAAATGTAGCCAAATTTGTGGTTTGAGAATTAACAATTATAACTCGAGAGAAAATTTTCGATTTTGAAAACAAATAAAAAAAGTTAGGCTTTAGAAAAATAAAAAAATGTCTGGCCCATCAAGAATTGTTAAAAATTTTTATTAAAGTATCAAAACGGAGATAATCGACTAATTTTACATAAATTATCGTGCATGTGAATGGACTATGAAACATACTTAAAATTTATATTCATGCATTTCTATTCGTAACAATAATAAGATAACCAGTGACTGAAATTCTTTACAGGTCTTTCATTCGTATTTTATGTTTGAATGTAGACATAAAATACTACAAATTATTGTTTCCAAATACTACTTCAAATTATTATTCGATGAAGAATAATTTTTATTCAAAATAAAACATAACAATAAAGAACAGACAAAAATTATGGCGCAAGCTCTTTGACCCACCGACAAGGGGATCTGAAGGGCACTTTGTGTCGCCGTTAGTGTCAACAAAGCCGAGGACAATAGATCAAAGGAAAAACCTCAATATTTCCTGCCGACATCCTCTCATCCCTCCATCTGTCATGTACTGTGTCCAGTGTTGAATTCCCCGCAGTTAGAGATACAAAAGCATGGTGCTTTAGGTAAAATATGTCCAAAAATAATTTAAATGGCCAGATTGTTAAATTGAAAGCAAGTTTCTATGTATGAAACGGTTGAAATAATTTTTTAAAAGTTATAACCCGAATAACCTCCAAGCACAACGGTAAGTAGTATCGAGATATATGTATTTATAATCCAGATCATACTGTTTTCAACAATATGTCTGACTCTTCAATAATATAGAAAAATAAAAAATAGCATTTATCATAGAGAAGATGGTCGGGGGGTGCGGTTAGCAGAAAAAAACACACACAAATAAACAAACGAATTATTTGTTTGTGCCTACGTTTCGACCTAATTTTCAGGTCTTCGTCAGGGCTGTAAAGAATTGTTTCCAAATTTTTTAGTCTATTATTTATTTTATTTTATTTTTTCTCTCTGAATGATAGTTGTTGTCTTTTTGTTTTTATAGCCCTGATGAAGACCTGAAAATTAGGTCGAAACGTCGGCACAAATAAATAATTCGTATGTTTATTTGTGTTTTTTTCTGCTGACCGCACCCACCCCGCAACCCCTCTTATATATCTACAGTTAACTATCTTCACCTCTTTATCATAGAGATTTTTGAAATGTTTAACCAACTGTCAAAGCCCAGTAGGGATTTGTTTTATATTTCCTTCAGATTTCAGGAACTAACTGAATTTTCGAAATAATATTTTCCTTTATTAATGTACGTAATATAATTGAAAATTAGCCAATAAGTAAGAGTATTTTAACGTAGGGCAAATCAATAGAAGTAGTCTTTAAATCCTGTACATATTAGAACTCGGATCAGAGACGCAACAACTAGTGAAAAGACTTAATTATAAACTTTTAAAAATTATAAACTTCTCTGATTAAGCATCTCTAACTTTCCAGATTAAAATCTATTGTGATTCTATTAGAGTGATAAATTACTCCCAATGTGAAAGCAGTCGATCTTATGGTGTAAAAGGAGATAATGACTCGAATGACTTAATGAACATCAATCTTCGAGGCTGCAGGGGCGACAAATATTTTTCCCAACTGCGGAGGACATAAAAAAAAAGAAGTATCGATGAATGGCCCAGGTCGGTGGGCTATCACAAGTTAGGCTCCAACTTTACAGATCGGAAAGTTTGCCCCAAAAGGGGTTCTCTTCGGGAATAAAAATCACTAGTCCCCTGCAGGGGTAAAAGGTCATCTGATTATCATACTTAGGTGGGAGGAGAGGTGTGAGGGCATAAGTGTGTGTTGTCATATGAATAAAAATTCTGATATTTTTTTTAATGAAAGAATTTAATTACTGGAATTATCCTACGTACTATAGTATCACTAAAAGCACGTTTAGAAGATGGTGAACAATGGAATGAAGAGATAGACATACAACCTTTACAACTACACCAATCACAACCGCACTTGTAGAGAGACCTTCCCTTGTGGTTCGATATGTTAGCTTTTAATAAATAGTTGAAATAATTTCTTCATTAATTTTTTTTACTACAACCTGAACCCATCTTCTAATCGCATACAGTCAATCAAATCACCTTTTTTTATATTGGACTAAATTATCGATATTTTAAGTTATTACAATATTATTATATTGTAATAACTTTAATCTACCTAACAAGTAAATGATTCATACGAAAAAAAAAAAAATA
>NW_027116728.1:0-1952 GCF_000696795.3 Halyomorpha halys | reverse complement strand
ATATATACAAAAAACTTGTATACATCGATTTATTCATCAGTTATTTATTTATTTATTTTTTTTTTAAAGGAGCGATACAACAAGGGACGAGAAACATTCAAATTTAGTTGAAATATCTATAGGAAAAATATCAGTAGCATTCACATTTGCTAATTTTCCAGGATTTGTTTTACCATACGGACTGCTATCGACGTAAAATAAAACATTTAGTCTGTGGGCCTTTGTTCTTGAGTAAATATTTTAAATAAAATAAATGAAGGTTTCTAAATAAAAAAAATATCAATAGTTTCAAATATCTTTGCTGATTACCTTTACGAACCATATAACCCTCACCCAAACAGCATAACAAAGAAAACAGAATCTCAAAACAGTACAGACGAAACAACATCATACTACCATGTTAAATTTACAAGGTGGGAATAAAGCAATATATAGAATACAGTAAGAGGTTCATCCCCCGTCCTGACAACATTCGGTATGAAATGATTAAAAATCTTTCAAACAGCACAAAAAAATGGTTACTTGATCATTACAACTACCTTTGGTAAACCGGAAACTTACCGAATATCTGGTGCAATTCCATTGTCATCACAATTCTAAAAACCGGTAAAGATAAGCGCATCCCATCTAGCTACCGCCCAATCTTTCTTACAAGTTGTATCTGCAAAATAATGGAGAGAATGGTCAATAGAAGATTAATGTGGATCATAGAAAAACATAACCTTATACAATCATTCCAATCGGGATTTCGAAAAGGCCGATCTACAATTGACCACTTGATAACATTGGAAACAGAAGCACAGTATGCTTTATTAACGGGCAACAGATGATAGCTGTCTTCTTTGATATGTTGAAAGCATTTGACAATAAAAATCATTCCATTATTTTACAGAAGCTGTCCTGTATAGGAATCAATGTTCTCATTTATCAGAGAATTTTTGACAAATCGGCATTTTATGGTACGAGTCGGATGTAAACATTCTAAGGAATACAGGCAGATTATTGGGGTATAAATATGGGGTACCTCAGGGATATGTCTTCAGACCCACTCTATTTTCTCTGGTTGTGAATGAATTAGGACTCAATTTGCCTAGGGGAGTTAAGCCACTTTTGTTTGGCGACGGTCTGGCAATCTTTTATTGATCAGGCAGTATTCAAGATATTCAATTTAAACTACAAGACGAAATAAATAGGATAAAATACTGGTCATAATGGTCAATATTCAATTTCACATAAATAAGACAAAATGCCTCCACTTCAGTAGGAAACGAAATACACCTCAACCACCTGATCTATTTCTAGGAAACTCCCTATTACCATACATCGATTACCATAGATTTTCAGGCCTAACATTGGGTAAAAGAATAACCTGGCAATACCATATCTTTACTAAAAACTAACTCCACAAAAAAACTAAACATTATCCGTTTATCCTGGGGTGCCGATAGAACTAGCCTTCTTAAACTTTATTAGGTATTAATACGCTCCAAAATGGGCTACGGCTCATTCGTCTATGGCTCAGCTCGTTCCCAAGTGCTTGCTAAACTGGATACAGTCCATCACGCCGGAATCCGAATTGCGACTGGAGCATTTCGAACAAGCCCCATTCTAAGTTTATGCGCTGAATCCGGACTATCGCCAATTTCATTCAGAAGATCTAAATTAGCCATAAACTACAGTATAAAATTATATCCATAGACAAAACATCCGACACATAAATATATTTTTAATCCAAAAATGTCTATTACTTTTAGTAGGGAGAATAAGCCGATTCTGGCACAGTAAATGAGCCTTTTTGGACTTTGGACCCTAGCCTCGAACCAGCCTTAACCACGTGTCCTTGGACTTTGGACTCTAGCCTCGAACCGGCCTTAACCACTCAGGTGTCCTTGGACTTTGGACCCTAGCCTCGAACCTACCTTAACCACTAGTCACGTGATCTATGGGGGGGG
>NW_027116727.1:0-4294 GCF_000696795.3 Halyomorpha halys | reverse complement strand
CACCCAAACCATCTCGTTTCTAACCTGGCTTCTCCTTCACTATAATAATAATTCACTAATAATCCTCCTAGGCATCTGAAAACAAGATGGCCTCGAGATCTTCTCCTTTAGAAATGTTTTTGGAGCTCTATCAATATATCAAAAGGTAGATTCTCCACATGTTTGTATCATGTCTTAATATCATTTACAGCAAATTTACTTGATGTGTATATATGTATACAGTTGTAAATAACAATAAATAAATTATTTAAAAAAAAAAAAGTAGAAGGATAAAATAAATGTTTTCGAGTTTCTAAAGTGATTATGACAACACTCAAATTGAACTTTCGTTTCTTACCTGTATAAAGAATAAATTGTAAGGAAAAATTTTACCGATCTGGATAATGAAATAATTGTTGTTTTCATACGTACAAAAACTAATAATAATCTGTAAGTAGTGAAAAAGTGTGATAAGCTCAATAAGTTTTTTGAACAATCTTTAATAATTTCATTTCATTTATTTTTTTTTTACGTAGAAAAATTATTCTAGTCATCTTTAATTAAATGTAGTTCTAATTAATCATGTTCACTTAAAAATAATGCTACAGTTCATTTAGTATAATTAATTAAAGGATTTTATTCAAATACCCACGAATTATGGACAAATTTTTCAGTCATGCAGAATACCAAAATTTTAAAGTTTTTGGTTTCCCACACAGTAAAAATGAAGTGAACTATTCATTAAAAGATAAAAACACATTGAGGAAACTGAGAAAAAACGCTGTAATTGAGCTGGCTGATAAAATTAATAAATAGCAAAAAATAGATTCGATAAATATACTGATGGAAAATTAGCCACTGATAAATATATTGAACCCTGGATACATAATTACATAATACAGAATAATTAAATTACATAAGCTTGAAAAATATTCTTACGTTGAATTGTGTAAATCAGTTACATAACTTAGAGGTTAAAAAATGCAATAAAAGTTAAAAAGAACAATGGAAAAAAATTTAAATCAGAAAAACATAGATTATGTCGTAATGATTTCTGATGTGCAAAAAATCGTTACGATTTCACTAGTAGAATATATAAGAAACTGTATTAAACTATTTTTAAACTAAACTATAAAACATATTTGTGTATCAAGGGACTAAAATTATGCGCCTGAATAAATATTTTTAATTTAATTGTATTTTTTATAATTTATTGCATAAGTTACAATTAAAATTATATGTAGAATTGAACTGCTGCTATTTAAGTATAATAATTGCAAGAAAAATTTAAAAAATGGACGAAAACCTATTTACAGATTCTTTAGAATCAATAAGCCATCTATAGATTGTTTATTGATCGTAAAACGTTTTTTTCTTGGATAATGAGAAGATAGTTGATCATGGACAATATATATGAGAAGAAGATGGTGGGGGGTACAGTCAGAACATAACACAAATAATTGAAAAACTCGGCCAGAATTTCCAGCCTTCGTCAGGGCTAAGAATAAAGAGCAAGATAACAACCAATGAATAAATAAAATTACAGAATTATAAAAGTAAATAATTGTACAGAATGAAAATTAATAAAAACAAAGTAATGAAAGTTGTGGAAAATAAAACGTATATACAGGTAATTAAATATTTAAGTAAAATAACACAATAAAGAAAATAAAAATATAAAGTTATATGATGCAAAGAAACAACGAAATATGAACATAGAATAAAGAAACAAAATATAAAGCTAAGTTAGACGAAAGAAGTGATTAGAAAATATGACAATAATTATATGTGGTGAACATAACTAATAGCGTGGGCAAGGAAAAATAAGAAAAGAATGTAGATGAGGAATGGGGTAAAAGAAAGATAAGAAAAAGAGAATAAAACATAGAACTTTGGCTTGAAATCGATTAAGAATAATTTATTTTTATGTATATCATTATTAATTACAGAAATATATATGCATTAATCGTATTATAAATCGTAGGTGATTAATATAAGTAAATTTTATTTTGCAATTTTAGTTATTTAACATGTTAGTTTTTACTACAGAAAATTTCTAATTTGGCAGAATTATAAAACATATTTTAATTTAAGGTAAGTGGAGTGAGTTAATGACCAATGCTTATGCTGACCTGTTGTATAGATCAGAGAATGAGTTCAGTTTTGAACTTTTTTCTTAGTAAATTGTCATAAAAACCATCCGAAATCGACACAGTAGTGAAGGTAAGATCTTCTTATAAGCAAGTGCTTTTAAAAACAGAATAGCTAATAATTCAGAGGTTAAAATTTAATTCTGTGTGTAGTGATATATCTACTTTCACAGTGCAATAGTAGAAAAGAAGCATGTCCCCTTCCTTCCCAGAGAAATTTTTTCATGCTTGCTTATTTTTTTTTTTTGTAATCTAGTTTTAGAATATCATAGGCGTTTTTCGTGTTAAAAAGATTTTTATTTTATATATTTTTTATTACGAAATTCCTATCTAAGGTTGGGAGGAGAATATTTTTTAATTATAAGGACTGAAGTCGTTAAAGCGTAAAAGAATCTTATTTTGGTTATTTTGATGGATACATTTCAAATCAGTTAGTCCTCCAGAAGATATTTGATAGTTGTCACACTCAAGAAGAAGTTATTAACGGATCACTGGAGAGGATCTGAGAGAGTGTATTGGAGAGAGTGAATTTGTCAATTAAATTAAATTAAATTGTAAAAAGGAAAGAAATAGCGAAGTGGAAAAAAAAAAAAAAAAAAAAAAGAAGAAATTAAAATATTTGTATTTAGTGTTTAGACTAGTATTGATTGTAAAAGGAAACTGGGGGAACAAAAAATGTTTTCTTTCTTTTTTATTATATCATGTAAATATATGTATTGTAGCAACCCAATGTGTATTTGGACACCATGGCAAAATGAAGCATTTCTCTCTTATTCTACTTTCAAGCATAACATTGGAATTTTCAATGATAAAAAAAAGTATATTCCCATCCTCCTCCAACGAGTTTTTTTTATAGTTGATTTGGTTCTTGCATCTAGTTTTAAAATATCATAGGCATTTTTCTGTAAATTTTTAACAATAAGAACGTTTGAATTTTATTCCTGCTATAGCTTGGGATAAGAAATTTTTTTTTATTTATCAGAGATGAAATCGTTAAAATTTAAAAAATCTAATTCATACCACTAAATAAGATATTCATATTGGAAGGAAAAATCAACAAACATTTCAGGGATTTTTCTGAATAAAATCATCTAGTGCCTTGCGAACATCACAACATCCACTAAATGCCCTGCTTTGTGTTTAAAGTAATTCTCACTGAGAACAGATAATTTTTTCTTTTATACACTGTGGCAATACTACCCGATCAAATTGTCGAAATGAGCCTTTCAGTTGAAAGATAGGCTAACTCCAATTTCCACATTTTTTAGAAAAGCATTATTATTATTAATATTTCTCGTTGCAAAATTTTAACATTTTTCTTCAGCAAAAGTGTAGTAGAAAAATACAAAAAGCTATATGAAAATATCACTACTAAATTTCACATTCTGCTCTTGACCATTTAATCGATTATATTAATATTATGTATATTAATAATATTGGGGCAGCGGTAGCAGCGTGGCAACGCCCCAGTCAAAATATCGCTTTTAAGCCCTGTCCCAATATTTCAATGACAATAAAACCTATCTGATATTAAAGACCACCTAATTTTATATTGATATACCGAGTTTATTGAACCATTTTATGGAAAATCGATTCCATAAAGTGGCACTTCCGGTTATTTTAACGCAAATGCGGTTGTCACACCCAAGACAAACAACTGTCCTAAATATATAATTTCAGTTATTTATGACTCTTCGTTTTCGATGCGTTTCACAGATACTCATAAACAGAACATTTTGAGAAACTTGGTTATTTGTACTCAAAACGTGACTAGGGGAGCCCAAAACGTGTATTTCCGTCAAAAACTGGACGACTTAAAAATTCGAAATTTTTAACTATCGTAATGCTCCCCCTTACTATATTTATATATAGAAAAGTAAAATGAGAACAACCAGTTTTTTTTTTCTATTTATTTGTTCCTTTAATTGTTTTTTTTTTCATGGACCATATCGTATTCACCCAGCCGTAATTTTTTATAGATGACTATGATTAATTATAGAACTTTAATTTTTGTTTTAATGTGAAAATTAGTGTCTAACCTTGCTTCCTCTTCCATTCCTGGCAATCCTCCGAGGCGCCTGAAAAGAAGATGGCCTCGTGACCTTATTATATTGTAAACTGTTTTTAGAGTTCTACTACTGGGTAGTTTCTCTACATGCTGTATC
>NW_027116726.1:0-4805 GCF_000696795.3 Halyomorpha halys | reverse complement strand
AGCTAAACTTGTATTGCAATTATTAGTTTTTTTATCGTATACTAATATTTTTATCATTAATTTTAAATGAATACCATATATACACATACATACTTTATATTTTTCCTTTATTTTTATGAACTACTTAGAAATGAGTGTATTAAACCTGTAACTGGCCACCTTTTTTCAACAATGTGGATGATTGTCAAGTAGTGTTCCATTTATTTCGGGGTAGTCTGAATGATACAATTTTGTTAATTCTGTATTTTTTTTGTCTACTAGAAAGGCTTATAATTAAAAAGAATAACCCTTCAAAAAGAACAGAAAAAAAAATAAATGAAAAAATACTTGATATCGTATTTAAACCTCTTCATGCTTTAACACCCCACTGGCTTCGCAAACATCAATTCTATTTACTTTGAAACTATCCGAAATTAAATTTACATTATTAATATTGATCTTGTTAAGGATGTAAAACTGTTTTGAATTTTATGATTACGTCTAATGAAACATGCTCGGGCATGTTTTGCCAAAGAGGAACTGATATTAATATCAATGAGATGGGGTTAATTCTAATTGCGGTTCGTAGTTTCCGGAACAGATAGCAAATAGCTTACTTTGATTAAAGTTTGCTAAAGGGTTAACTGTTATTGACGTAGAATGAATTCTCTGCTAATATAACTTGTGCAACGGTTTTAATCCGCCTTGTAATGTTGATGTATTGACTATGCTTGTAAATGATATTGTAAATGGCTTTTGTACTTTGTACTTAGCGTAAATTAGGATCTAGCTGCTTATCATAAACTTTGAAAATTAATTTTTAAAAATGGGTAATAATACGTTGTAAGCGTATGATTAAACTTAATAATTTATTTCAACATTAATGAAACTGAAAAAATGAAAGAAACTTTCCATTCCTGCAGATTTGTCATATTGGTATATATATATATATATATTCGATTCAATCGTAAAAAAAACTATGTAATCCTGTCATAAAATAAAAGGTCTTATGATATTTATCCAAATTTTTGAGTTGATAAACGTCAAAATTGCTTAGTAAAATAATAATAATGTAAAAAATTCTACTCTTTCATAATTATTAAAACTATTAAATGGAATAAGGTTTCCACTTGTATCTGTTATTAGTACTAGTTCACGATTGTCACTGCGATATTGTGGTACTCAGCTTTACACTGTGGGTAATTGGTTGACCATTGTTCACCGTTATAACAATAAAGTGATTCGTATTTATGCACATCAAGTGAAAAGATCCGTTGGGGGTTTATTCATCCTCTAGTATAGCTTGTGGAAGTAATTACTTTAAGTTATTTAAATTAGTTGGAAGCAGTATAACTGTTCTTCTAATTGAAATAGTGATAATTGTTTGTAGGAAGATAGTCCTGGTGGCAGTAAATAAAGGTATTAAAATAATAAATGAAAATTATTTCTGTTAACCAACGTTTCGTCCCACTTTGCTAAATGAAATAGGGCTCAATGAAAAAAACCAAAATACAGACAAAAAAAAAAAAGATTCACTAAGCTCGATAAAAACATTAGATTGTATGTATCCAGAACATCCGAGAATTTCCTGCATCCATTTTCACTTAAAACCTCTACATATTATGGGTATGTCGGTTATATTTCTGTGGGTTCCAAGCGATGTAGGAATCGCAGGGAATGAACTGGCCGATCACGCTGCAAGAGAAGTACTCCGGGACGGGGTAAAGGAATGTTAACTCCGTCACAGATAAGCAGGCCTCTTGTAAAGGAAGTCAAAGATAAATGGCAATCTTTGTGGAACGAAAGCCTAATGAGTAAATCAAAAATTATTAAAAAGGATGTCAAGCCCTGGGGTACCTCCAGCCTTAAGTGCCGTAAAGAGGAAGTTGTACTGACTAGGCCGAGAATAGGTCACACGAGGCTCACCCACTCCTATCTTATTTCAAAAGAAACGCCTCCGAACTGCCTGTATTGCAATAGCAATTTAACAATAAGCCTTGTTTTCCAACGATGCCCATATTTCACATCACACCTCAATAGCTTAGGACTAAACCAAGATATCTCAAAAACCCTTGGAGACGATGACAAGGCAATAGAATTGGTGTTTCAGTTTTTTAAATCACAAAATTTACTGACAAAAATATAACTTGATCGGAAGAAAATAATAATAATAATTAAATAAAATAATAAATAATAAAATTAAAAAAATAAACAAAATTTAACGAATATTAGCAAAATTAAATAAAATATAAATGACGTTGATGACCAATGAAGTTTGGCGCCACTAAACAAACAAACAAACCAAGATACAGGCATTATAGAATTGACAAAACGTTAAAATAAAAAATATTTCAAAACAATTGTTATGTTTATAAAGCATATAAAAAAGAAATAATTAACTAAATAATTAAATAAATAACAATATAAGGAAGGAAGTATACATGTAGATGGACTAGTTACTAATAAATATAACCAGGTGCAATGAAAATTCTAAATACTGATCTTGACTCATTAAAAATATTTATAAATATGGTAAAGAGGTAGGTGTATTTGGTAGAATAGATAGGTGAAGTAGGTATAGGTGAGGTATAGTAATATGTAAAAGGGGATATTACAAAAAATAATGAAAATAAACAATAAACATTGCAGTAATCACCTGTCAGATTGATACAGAGCGGACGACTGAGAAAAGGGAAGTCATGTAGAAAATGTCCCCGCTTAGAGTTCTTTAAGTCATTCCGTTCTCATCAAAATTAATTTTAATTTAAAATTAATTATTTAATAAATTACTCAGTGCATTAATATTATGAGCTATTAAATAGTTGATAATGTTTGTAACTTACTAGCTTTAATACCAAACGCTATTATCTCTAACCAAAAACTTATTAAAACTTCCTCTAAAGTTTTGCTTATCTTGAACCTCCAGGTTTGACTTGCACCACTATATATATCAAACAAAGTTTGAAAATACATTTAAAAGTTTCAAAATGAAACTATAAAGCTTATTGACTATAATTACTTGTTCACATTAATGAAGAAATTAAGAGAAGGCTTACAAATTTCTGTATTTTTGTATATTATGTTCCATTATTATTTTCATACTAATTTTTAAAGATTGACTTGGATTTCTTTAACAATTTTTTATTAAGTTATTTAATTTTCGTTTCAAGATAACTGAAACATAAAATCTCAAATGTAATAGGAGTGGGCAGGTATTTTTTTTTTTTTTTTTTTTGTGGATTTCGAAGATTCCGTTGAAAACAATATTATTATAGTTAACATTTATTTAATAATATTTTTACAGATGATCTGTGTTCATATCTCCCAGCCTGGGTTCGATTCTGGTTGTAGCTGGTAATTATTCATTCTGTTACATAAGCAGTAAAACAACCTTGTGGGTTCAGGAGCCCAGCTGGGACTCACCTAGTCTCTATTAAGTAGATACTCTAAATTCAAGAAAAATCTAGTGGTTGGGGGTAATCATGGATATCACTCCTCGCACCAACGTTGTTCAAGAAACAGTACTTCCTTACGAAGCTGAACACCCCACTCTTCATAGTTTGTAGCCGTGCATTTTTTTTTTCCAGATAGACAATGGACAATAGGTTTTTTTATTTTACACTGCAGAAAGGATACATTATTCAAAGGGGTTCGTTAAATAGATATGAAAAAAAAATTAATTTTGACTCCAGGAAGAATCCAACATGCGAAAATATTCGCTCGACTGTTTTGGAATCCTGTTCCGACTCAGTCAAGTATCCTTACCAAATTCAGGGAACATGTGCGTTGTAAAACATCTACTCTCTCTTTTAAATTGTAACCTAATTATTTTCATTAGGTTTATATTGGTAATTTATTTGAATTTAATTTGAAAATCACATCTCGGTAAAGTATATTAAATTAATTTATACCACGAGAGGACCCGGCAATAATTTATAGATAAGCAAAACCGGAAACTTTCAGATCCTTTTCTAAAACTGGAATCGGTTATATATGCCACCCATGTTATATAAGGTTTGGAAATGTTATCAGACTCAGACAAAGTTTCTACTGCGCCATCGTCTCCTTTATATCTTGGCTAATTGGTTGTAATTGGGACAAATGCATGGTGGCTGTAACTGGACGGATCATTTAATTCTTGTGTAACTATTTACTAGAAAAGGGTATGCAGCTTTTCATAGGAGGCTACTGTTGGTTTATCATATCTTATGAATAATTAAGTTTTCTCCTATACAATACATGAATGATCTTGGTTTGATATGGAAGTACTGTTTCTTGAGCAACGTTTATACCAAGATGTCATTCGGTCAAAATTCACTCTCAACTGCGTCAAAAACAAGAGCCCAAGAGGGAAAAAAGGCAGTTATTTCACCCCAATTTTTGCTTACTTTAATGAAAACTATGTATAATTAATAGTCAAAATTGATGAGTCTGCCAAGTATTGGTAGGGGGAATAAAAATGGCGGCTGTTTCAAAGCGTTCAAAAAAAAGAGTTATTTACGTTAAATAGTTTTCGATATATAGCTTTTTAAAAAGCAACATTTCATAAAAATGTATGGGACGTACTGAAAGATCTGTACTTAGTGAGTTTATTTTGTAAAAAATTATATCTCAAAAACCATTTGACGTACAAATGTCTATTAGGACTCAAATTAAAGCTAGTTTAATGAGCTATAAAGTAGTTTATGATGTTTATCTTCGTAGGAGTAATAGTTCACAAGAAATGTGCTAAAATAAATTGATTTATAGTTGTTCGGACGAATTTTCATTTGCCAATTTCATATTCATATGTGAATATCATAAAAAGTACTACCTCTACGAAGATA
>NW_027116725.1:74307-80891 GCF_000696795.3 Halyomorpha halys | reverse complement strand
GGAATGAACAGGTGTAGGGCGGTGGTTTTAGTGGATAAAAATCCCACACACGGATAGGTACGGGCCTATCCGTGTCTTTTGAAGATTTCCACCGACCCTCGTAAAAAAAAAAAAAAAAAAAAAAACATCCATATATAATCTGCATATATGTAATTTTGGATATGAAATTTTGATTTAGGTTACTCCAAAACAAATAAACACTAAAAATGAATAGATAAAATATGAAACTATAATGACTGTTTGACATACTGATTGCCTTCTAAAACTGGTAGAATATTGAAAAAACACACTTACCTTTCAACATTTCAACCAGCTACGAAACATTTGTAATGTTTTTATTTATTATTATTCTTCTTCCTCTAACTACTATGTGCCGTCAAGCGTGGAGTCGTTGTCTCAGTCCATCTAGCCCACCGGTCCCTGTCTAGTCTTCTCATCTCCGGGACAGTGCGTGCTCTTGCTACCACTAGTTTTCCAATGTACTCAGAATGTACATGCAGCTCTTCCTTCCGGCCTTGATTTCAAATACCACCTTGCTTTCCTGGTATCGTCCATTCTACAGACGTGTCCATACCACTTCAGTTGCCGCTCTTGCGAGACACAGTCGCTCTGATTTCATATCCAGATCCACCCGAATCCTTTCATTTCGAACACAGCCTCTTCTGGTCTTACCAACTATTCTTCTGAGAAATCTCATTTCTGCTGACGTTATCCTTCCTTCGTGCTTTTCTAGGGCTGTCCAGCTTTCTGATCCATACAGGAGAACTAGGAGGAACACGGATTTAAATATCCGTATTTTGGCACCTCTGCTTACTTCTTGGTTGCCTATAAGAGTTTTAAAAATCTGTTGGTACACTCCATTGGCCTTTTCACTCGATATAGAACTTCCTGGTCTATTTTATCATCTTTACTTATTATGGTCCCTAGATACATATAAGTGTTCGTAAGTTCTAGGGGTTCAACATTGCACAAAACCCTGGGCTCTGCGTTTTCTTTCCGACACACATAATTTTGCTTTTGTCAGCGTTTACTTCCAAACCTCCTATCTTCAGTTCATCATTCCAATGATGTCTGAAGAGCCTCTTCCGAGTCAGCTATCAGTACAATATCATCTACATATATCATCGCAGCTGTATAGCATATATCTTGGGCATCTCCTTTTACATACCTTCCATATCTCATCCATAAGGAGCACAAACAATAGTGGGCTTAGGCTGTTTCCTTGCTCTACTCCCTTATAAAAGTGGAAAGGCCACGATGTCTGACCATTAAGTCATACAATTCCGTTTGGGTTTTGGTATATTGATTTGATTGTCCTTACAAAATTTCCTGGCACTTTTCTTGTAATTAGTGTGTCCCATATCTTCTGCCTCTGGACTGAGTCAAAAGCTGCCCTCAGATCCAGGAAGTTCAAATACTGTTTTTCCCCACGCTTTCTCTACTATCTTTCTCAAGGAAAAAATGTGGTCCTGAGTCTGTCTTCTATGTCTGAAAGCCTCTTGCTCTTCTTCAGTGCCTTTTTGTGAATTGGGATTATGATTCTTATTGGGATTCCCATTCTCGTGGCAGCAACTTAAGGTCCAAAATCTTCTAGAACAGCATTTGAAAGTATTTAATCAATTCATTGCCGCCATATTTTATAAATTACGGAGCTATGCCATCTGGTCCTGGAGCTTTTCCTAAATGGATTTTGTTGACTACCAACTCCACCTCGTCTTCCCCATCGCATCGTCCATATCATCTGGATAGACATCTTCTACTTTACTTCTCCTTCTGCAGTCTCTGTAGTTATGGTAAAGACGTGCTTCTATACTAAATTTCCTCTGGAAGAACTACCTCCAGCACTTCCTTTTCTTCGGTCACCAACTTCTCATGCATGTTTTTAACGTTCTTACTCTTCAAGGCTTTTGTAATATGCCCGAACTAATATTCATAATATTTTCTATATAGTTTTGTTCAAGCTCTTGACCAATTTTCTCCCAAGTTCTCGTCTTAGCTAGTTTAATTATTCTTAATAATAAAAGAATAATTATTTATTATTCTTAATTTGTATTCTGTACATTTTAACTAACCATTTAACACTATAAGAATCTTTCTTACAGCAGAGCATAACTATACAAACAATAAAGTCACAAAATTTTCTCTCAATATAGTTATTTAATTATTGACCGATTCTCTAATATATTGTTTCACTATCGTTTAAATTTGATAGTTGTATGTTCTGGTACCCCAGTACATGTAGTTATAGGTACTGAGGTAGACGTTGTTTTGTTTTAAGTCGTTTCAGAGCTACGTCGACCGATGGGGTATTGCTATGATCTCTCTTGCCTAAAGTCGGTTTTCACAAAGAGATGGAAAAACAGCTCAAACTAAATTCTGGTCAGATATGATAAGTTTACATTTCAGTTTTATTTTTTGCTTTCAAAAATGTAATTGATATGAAATAATTGTTAGCTTACTTAATATATGAGATTGGACCAAAAAAAAAAAAAGAAATAAGTAAATGGAATCAGGGACTCTGAAAACATAACCGCCAGAAACTGCTAATCTTGAAGAAATTGCTAACAGAGGCGAGAAATGTATTTTGACAAGTCTTCATTTTTTCTGGAATTTCTGAAAATTTATCTTTTAATAATTAGTGATTCCTTTTCTTTTATTTATCCAAGTCAACATTTGTGTTTTCAAGAGATATAATAATAAAAAATGTGAAATGACGACGATCAAAGGGAAGGGTAATCAACAAATAAAAATAATTGATTTAATTTGAGGAAAAAGATAAAATTGAGTTATTTTTTTAATAGTTTTTGTTTCAAATCTTTATGGAAAGTAGTTGAATAAATAATGTTACCAAGTTGAAATCGATTGAATTATTAAATATTCATTATTTACTTATTTTTTTTATTTACGTCAAATTAAAAATATAAATCTTACACATGTTAAGCAGTTATTAAATGCATTAATTGTTATATAAATATATTTTTATACAATTATAAATTATTTAAACATTAGAAAAATTAAAGAACACATATTAAGTATAATATGTTAGAAATTCGTCATTAAATTTGATATTATTATTGAATAGTAGCAAAGATGTGAAATGAGAAGGCAGTGATTTCATTCCCAAAAAAACTAAAGAATCACCAATATTACACATTAAAACATTATAACTGAATTGAATACAATTACAGTTGAAATATATAATTTAATATTTTGTAATATTTAGTTGTAGTAACTTTAGGTTTGTAATACCTTCTTTATTTTTATTTTTTAATTCCTGTTAATAATTAAAACGTAAATATTACAATGGTTAGTATTTCTACAAAACTTATTTTCTCATAAATAAATTTTTGTATGTAAATATAAATTTATGAAAACATTTAAAATAATTTATAAGAGTTATAATATGACAGAAATATGACATTAGCAAGTTTTAAAGTTATAAAATTGGGGTTCTGGAAGCTGGCTGATTAGTTACCACATTAGAATTCAGGGCAGGGGCTGCGGTTGTCACTTATCAATAAACTAATGGGGCCTGAGATTGATGATTCAATCTTCCACAATTGGTTTTCTGGGATGAAAATATCAATAATGCCTTGAAATAATCTCATTTTTTCTCAAGATGTTGATAAAATAAAAAAAAAATTAAATGAATGTTATAAGGTTACTTAAAACAAGTAATGGGGCTATAAAGTTATCGAAAATTAGCTGGTGGAGAGCAAACATATTTTATCTTTTTCCCCGCAACTCAAGTACTGCTCTATTCACATGTATTGAATTCCTGAATATCGATTTTCAATTTAATTCATAGCTTTACTCCCCTCATTAGCCATACAAGAAGAGCTGCAAATTGAAGTGTGTTAAAGGAGACCTGGAAGTAGTGTGAAAAACTAATCTCAGATAAAAGCATTCAGAAATCATGAGTCAGAATTAATTTTGTGAAAAGCACTGTGTATCTAATTCAATTCGTCACAATGCCTAAGTTTATTGATTTAAGTAGCATATGTTATCTTAATGCTTATAATAATGAGTGAATTGTCAACCGAGAATATTATATGAGGAAGAAGATGGTTGGTGGTGCCAAAGTTACAGTCAGAATGTCTGAGCTATTAAAAAAAATAATAATAACAATAACAAATAATTCAGAGCAACTATAAAATAGGAATGTAACAGATAATATCAGTATATGATTAATAATGGAATAAAATTTATGTTTAAGTATTATAAGAAGATAAAAAGCAGTATGATTATAGTATATATATAGAATATAGTTATAATTAAATTGTGAAAGATAAAAAAAACATAAAAATCCATTAAGTAACTATGTTTAAAAATAAAATTATTTAAAATAACAGAGTTTTATATTGTTAATTATTTACTTTAACACTGGTATTTGTAGTAGAGGAGGCTTATTGTTTAATAAAAGAGCTCTCGAAATTAATATGGAACATTTTAATTAAAATAATAACTTATTTACCTCATAAATATATCTTGGAATAATAAGGAATAATAAGATAAAGTAAACCACACTTTATGAAACATTTATTAAACTATAAACAAATAACTAATAGTGAATCCTCATATTAATGTCTATGAATAAATCCTTCTATGAACACTAATATTTCTGGAATTTATTTTTATATAAAATTAAAATAGAATATCTAATTGTAAACAAATTACTATGATTTACATGAAACACCAAATAGTTTTTATAAACAACTTATTTCATAATTTTCTCCAAGGTTCAATTTTTTTAAAGGTCTGTTCCCATATGAATTATTGGCCCCGTTTACCTTTATAACGAACTATTTTATACGTTACAAAAAAAATTTTTAACTAGCGAAACGGTCCCTTCGCCTTCTATCTATTCCATGGCGTTGCCTTAGGCTGTAGCTGGTCTATACCACCTTAGCTGGACCAATTTCAACACCTTATAGTGCCACAAGGCAATCAAAGAGAGAAAACTCAGTAAAGTATATAAAATACATTTCATGTATTATATATGTATGAAGTATTAATTTTATTTTAATGAAGGGTGCAGAAAAAAAAAGTTACGATGTTTTGATAATGTATTTCATGTTTTTTCTTTAGAGAGCTAGGTTTGTGTTTATCTCTTAGCTTTATTTTTATACCCTCTAACTCCTAGGATTTGATCCTGATCATTAGCGTAAATAGACCGTCTTTTATTTATAATTATTTACATAATCCTTATTATGAAATTATACGAACATAATTTATTGTTATTATTACAGTGACGAAGATATTGGTCATACAGCTGGGCCTTATCATAATAATATATATATAATTTATTGTAGCTCGTGAGCTTATTATATATCTTAGTACCTATATATAATAAGGTCATACATTTGTATGACTTTAATGGGGTGACAATCATTGATAATGTTTTTTTTTTTTAATTCATAGTTTTGAAACAGTGATCAAACTAATAGCGCAACATTGTTTTTATCTTTGGTTCTTATATTTGCTGAGTACATTTTGTATCACACATAATGCCTCCAGCTATTAACTGGTAAGCTGAAAATTTATAAATGTCGCAATTAAAACTGAAATTCATCACGTTTGAATAGATATTCATCGGAATAATGATCTCTCATTAGAGGCAGAGCTGAATAAAAAACCTGTCCTCTCTTCAAGTTGTCCATTAAAACAAAGTGCTTTCACTATACAAGTGCTGTACGTCCTAATTCAAAGCGGGAAGCCTCTTTATGTGAGTTAAATAAATACACATGCACTCAGCAAACTATGAAGTCTGCGATATCCTTTATTCATTTCTGAGTAGCAATTATGCAGCTTTATCGGTAACTCAACAAAATTACTTATTCCTATAGGTTTACTTTCTTAAAATATTTCCAAAGAATATGTGTAGTCCTTCTCGTTAAATAATCTGTTATTTAATAGAATTGCGGGAGAAATGAGAAATTAAATGTTTTTTAGTTAATATAAATCTTAAAAAGAAGTAGAGATCCGTTCTGTAATATATATAGTTATATGTATATGTTTGTAAATTAAATATGTTTTTACAATTAAAATTAACAACTTACAACTAGAGAATGAACACAGGTAGCGGTAGTGTCCGAACTTTCATATATTTTATTCTGCATTGTTTTAAGGTATCCATAATCTTAGATTTCTGTTTTATTTCAAAATATTGTTTATTAATTTTATAACATTATTAAGTATATTTATTTTATTTGTAAAATTGTTTAGACATAATAAATGATTTTAACTTTAAAAAGTTCGTATAGAAGAAAACAAATATGTAAGTGTCTTTCATTCACAGCGTTTCCTAAAGAACAACATGTTAATTGAAATTATATAAGAAAATGTTAACGAATTATTTCCTAATGAATAATATGTTTAATTTAATTATTAATAATTAATATTAAGACTTAATATTAAACAGTTATAACACTCACATATGCGAGTTTAATGTGGTTCATATTATCAAAAGGTTGTTTATATTATTATCGATGTAATTATGTATGTACGTATGTAATTGGTTGTTAATAATAATAAAAAAAGGACAAGAATGTCAAGTTAATAGCTTTAGAGATTTTGACAAAAAT